>NC_084946.1:5840914-6140914 GCF_949316205.1 Platichthys flesus
AACTGATCATCGGAGCTTCGTCCTGTCAGTCATCATTATTGATTTAGTTTGAGCATCATTGGCTTTTTTTTAAACTGACAGTTGTTTTGTTTGTCATTCTTTCCACGGTCTTGTCGTGCATCTCACTCACATATGGAAGCCTTGATCAATAATAGGAGACTTGGTTGATATCTTTCCTTTACGAGACTCTCGGTGTTGACACATGCCTGTGTTCTGGAGAAGAGCCGATTGAGAAACTCTATCGATCTAACAATAGAAGCCACATGCTTTTGACCTACTTGGAGGAAATGTGAAATGTACTCTTCTTCCCACAAACAGTTTTGCCTTGTGCTATTCTCAGTCCTCCTTGAGAGTCAATGGTAATTATGTGTTGATCAAGGTGCTGGCGAAGGGGGTGAGTAGTGAATGACACAAAGCTGCGTATGGTAATTACAGTAAGATGCAGGGCTTCTATTATGGCCTCTGAGGAACATTAAATCGATGTGAGTTGTTTTCCTGACATTTTGTCAAAACGCCTATCTGCGATCGATACTGGTATAGGCCCGCACCTGTAACTAATTCCAAATCAATATGTTTTAAAATGCAGACATGCCTTCCAAGCTCGCTGTGAGGGAGAGGAACTCGGAACGAGTCGAATTACGCTCTGATGAAAACACAAGCAAAAGTCTGCAGCTTGAAAGTGCTCTCAGGTTTGTGACCGACAGTTCCAACCAGAAACCTCATAAATCTTTACGTGTGAAAAACGATGAGGTTCCTCGTATTGATCAAGCGGATTTGGTAAATATGTCTTGACCATTTTGGAGTCGACTTTGAGCATGAAGATTGAAAGCTCGTAAGGAGAGGCAATTATTCCTCACTGCGGCATGATCGGTAGATCTAACAGCACTATTTGACATATAACTTCTAGCCACATTAATGCCCGCATTATGCGTTCATGCATGTGAAGTGAAGGACAGATCATTTGCCAATACCAGGATGCTCTTAGAGAAATTATAGCCATTGGTATTTAGAGGATTGTGAGGATATGGGAACCATTAAAGTCCATTGCAAGAGGTTGAGGGTGTCTAACAAGCCCCTGCAGCCATGAGTCATTAGTGCACGGTGCTCTGCCCAATGATCGATGTTAATTTATGTCCGCTGCGGTCAGCTATCCACCCTCACTCTCAAGCTGATCAACTTATTCCGTCTCCTGGCAAACACGTGTCCTCTTTGTTCATTTAACATTCAAAGTCAGACTTGGGCACTCGATAGCACTCAGCCAGACAGTAGCTGCTGTGCATGGTGTGGAAATGCAGAGGCCACAGTCCTGTGAGGTATAAAGGACAGGGAGCTGGCACTGCTCCCCTGTCAGATAGCACAACTCTCTTTTAATGATGCATAGGTCCCTGGCATCCTTGGGGAGGATGTGTTCCTTGGTCACAGTCCAGAAATTTAAAGTAGTTGCTTGTGATTCCCATGATTAATTTATATACCCTAGAAAAAATACAATGGTAATAATTCTTGTGCCCAGCGGATGGTGGTCGCAGGTGTCGGATATACCAAATGGGATGAGGCCAAGCTAATGGTGCCTGGAAGGGAAACTATCTGTCAGGGATAATCCCTAATACTGTAGCACCCCGGCTTAGATAATGTGCTCGCCCCGCCTGTCTCACTAGGCCGTGATATTGAGATAGCTGTGGAGAAATGATTAAACGGGGTATGGACATTGACTCGGATAAATGTACATATCCACAGTCAAGTGTGCCTGGTTTAATGTTTAGTGATGATTAGCTCGCCACTCTGGAATAGCCAAACTAGGCTAAGAAGAAAGGAGGGTGGAGGGTGTCCTGCGATCTCTGGTGAGCCTTGTTCTGCTCCACTACACTTTGAGTAACTGGTTAATCACGTGACTGCAGAAATTAACTTCAGCAGCCTGGGAGGAGGTAATGAATCCTTCTTTTTGCTGCTCTTTAACAATGATAAATGCGACATTCAGCACTGCACAGAGCACAACAACATCGGCCGGGCACCACATCATCATGGCTCAAAGTGTCAACACTCAAAGCGGCTTGGATCATTGTGGTGATTATGAAATTAACTAATACTCAATATGTAATACATCTTATCTGCACAGGCTCCTTTTGCTTCATCACAAAGGTGTCAGAATGAAAATGGCCAGATGAGCCTCCTGATCTCAGGTAAAAGTGCATCTTATCCACTCAGCGACAACGGAGCACAAACACGCCTGCAGCTCAGGTTGCCGCCTGCTGCTCATTGTGTTTAGGAAACACAGACTTAGAGAAGGGGGAGAATTTTTAAAGCTAACACACGGTCAACCTCACATGGCGTTTTGGGGTGGAAAGATCTTTGATGTGACGTCAATGTACGAAGACAGAAGGAACAAAGAGCCTTGGTGGTCTTTAGTCAGCTTGTGCTTTCATGGGAGAGAGTTGGGTCAGGATTTATGATGAGCGTATAAGCTCTATATTTCATTTCCACTTTTCAGATGCCAAGGGTTACACGTTTTAAGTGCTCTCCTTTAGCTGGTAGGTGTTGGTAGGAGGGCTGCTCGATTCTGGAAAAAATCCTAATCACGATTATTTTTGACAATATCAAAATCACGATTATATAAACGATTATTAATATGTGCCCTTATTCTTTTTGTATCACTTCCGGTTCCGGTAAACACCGATGACGGCTGCGTGTCTTATTCCTCTGTGAAACCAGGATGTCGGTGCCCGGTTATTCAAACCCTTAATGATGGCAACCCTTACACTCTCTGACCGACTGACCGGTGCGGAGAAATGAGGGTCCGGTCTGACCGGTCTGAACAGCCAGGCGGGAGCGCGCTTGAGAATAGTGGTGCGCAGCGCGGCTGCTCCATGGTCTGCTGCTGCCCTCCCTGCTTTTCCACTCACGCTGTTTTTTTCACCGCCGATCACCACACACACAACTCGCCTCCTTCACTTTACTGCTGCTTGAGAGTGAGAGCCAGTCAGCTGGGCCGCTGAATGCTTTGGGGGAAGGACTGAATTGCGCATGCGCATCTCTTTCGAAAAAAAAGCCAAATAATCGTTTCAACTCGACTATAGTAGTTTGGAGATCGTTTGACCCAATAATCGTAATCACGATTAAATTTCGATTAATCAAGCAGCCCTAGTTGGTAGCAAGAAAAGCTTTCTTCTAGAAACTGGCTGATATGAACTTATTGCAGATACAGTTTATCAGTTTCGACAGGTGTCAGCCGAAAGTTAACAGGAAACAGCAGATCGGCCCAACAAGAGATATGTTCAGACAGTTTCTCTGTAGCATGGTGAGTCTCCCAGAGGACACTGACTAGTTAATTTATCATCTGTAACATGTGCAAGGCTGTAGGCTACGACAGATTATTATCAGAAGTTCATCATGGAGCACTACATGCAATCGATGAGCTCAATAAAAAACAATCGGAAGCAAATTAATAGAGCAGAACCCATGCATATATCTTCCCCACACACAAGATGAGGAGATCACACTATATGCAATGACTGCTCCTCTACCTGGAAATACAGCAACGGTCGCAGTCATTTATAGCATGTAATAAATAAAACAGCCCAACAGACAAGCATGTTTCCCACTGATGGAGTACTCACTCAGTAAGTGGAGTCTGCTCGCTTTTCCACGACAGCAAAGACACAATCAGCCCTTTGGCCAGCTAGGAGAGAGAGAGGGAGAGAAAGAGACAACATGAGAGAAATAAAAAGAAGATCGAAACAGACTTTAGGTTTTCCTGTAGCAGAGGGGATATAATCTGCAAGATGCACCAGGATTTGTGTTGCCCCTTCACCTTTTTCATAAGAGGCAAGGATGCTGTAGGTGTCAGGATTCATGAATGAAGGATTCATCCTACAACAGGGTAGAATAATTATATATGTATATATATATATATATATATATATATATATATACATGTCATAAATATTATGAGTTTACTTCTGGTAACAAGCAAATACAGAATTTGTTTAAAGGCTCCTTCAGTCAGCATTAAATGATTAAACAGACTCTTGTCATTGTTTGAACAGAAACTACCGTGGCATAATTTTTCTGAATCATTCCTACATTATAATCCAACTAGGGATGGGCATAATTAATCGACGATCGATTATTGATCATTAATAATTTCGTCAATGACATTATTTTTTCATCAACGAAAAAACTGGATCCATTTTGTGGCAGGAGGTCGGAATATCCGAGTTGCCCTGAACGCTGCACAGTGAGGATGTTAGCAGCCTGAGGAAGAAGCCCGGAGCTAGCCTTCGCTGCTCGGCTTCATGTCCCGGACGGACCCTCAGTCCACAGGAAAGGGATCCGCACAAACCCGGGTCTGGGTGAGGGGTTCCGGGATTGAGGACATGACAACAACCGGACTGAGACATCGAGAATCGTCAAATCCAGCTAGCTCTCAGCAGCTAGCTGGTCTCTCATCGGGGCTTAAGAGTACAGCAGCGCATATTTTCAAGTTTAACTGACACAAGCGTTGTGCATCTTGTAATAAAGATCTCAATAAGGAAACACACTGTTTTTTCTATTTTCACTGCATTTTAATATAGCCTATAAATAGTAAATTTTTATATAAAAATATTAATGATTAATTGAAAATCGATCGTTAATTCTCCCGACGATCGATTAAGATAATTTAATCGAATGCCCATCCCTAAATCCTACAATACATACTCACATTATAAATACATAATACAGTATATTGTAAATGTACTAACATATCAGTTACCCTGGAACAGACATGTCACCAAAACAAATGTTAAGCAGAACTTAGGATAAATGTTTAAATATTGTTTTTGTGCCTGTCCTCCTGTATTACTTCCATGTTCCATTCTGACCAAATTAGTTTGTGCCTGAATAAAACAGGCTATATGCTTAATGGGAGAATTATAATGACCTTAGAAAGAGGAGCTCAACATATGTTCAATGCTAAGTGGCATTGAAATAACTTGCAACTGGTACCTAACTTTTCTATTTGGGTAGCCGAAATGAAATTTCTGCAAGATTTTGTGAGGCCACATGTTAGGTCATGGCTAAGTAGCTGAAGCATAATGTAGAATCCTGCTTTTGATTCTAGTGGCAATTTTGCCGTTGAACTAATTCTGTGAAATCAACAAAGTCCTCATACTTTTGGTTAACTAACTAGCTTATCGAAATAGATACGGGGTATCGTGGTGACTTAAAACATTGAATACCAGTGAGATTCCTAAGCAGCGGCATTATGGGCTTTTCCACTGGAAAAGTAAATACTTGTAGCATTTAAAGATTTTCACTATTAAATATCGTAGTGAACAGTGGTGGAATGTAACAAAGTATTTTTACTTGATAATATTTTATAATTATTACTAGTAATTATTACTAGTAGTGACATCTGTAGAGGCATGAGTATTACCAGTAGCTATATCTGCAGTCTTTATAAAAATGGCACAGCCTAGACATTGAGAGACAACCCATTGCGTGAGTACTTATACTTTTAATACTTATCTAAAAGTAAGTACTTTTTACTTTTACTTAAGTAGGATTGTTGATGTAGTACTTTTACTTAAGTATATATTTTCCTGGGTACTTGTACTTTTACCTAAGTACTAAACTTCAGTACTTCCTCCACCACTGGAAGTGAAGACTAATGTGCAGGCAAATGTTCGAGTTACATTTGTTAAGTGGACAAACGTTACGGAACATTTGTCCGCTTAACATGCTCGCAAAATCAAAGATGATTTCTTTGGAAACATCCCTGTCTGTGTGCATCTTTAAGACTGGTTGAGACCGCAGGTGGTTATAGAACCAGCCCAGCTTGTCCTGGCTACAATAAAGGAACTGCTTTATATTCTGCAGTTGCCCAGCTATGAATATAGAATATTTTCACGCAGCCGTTGTAAACATCACACGGGAAACTTGTCTTTTCTTTGAGAAAAGCAAATGGCAAAACATTTTTACACCAATGAAAAATAGGTAACATATCCTAGGTATTATGCAAGCACCGTGCTTGAGGAAAACAGGAACCTTGCTATAAACAGCCTCCTTTGGGAACTTGTTTGGGAAAGGGGAAACTTTTCAACACTGGGGAATGTATTGAAATTCAAGACTTAGTTCACTCAACACTTTAACATTCACACCCATGTTCTGCATAAGCAAATGTTCAGTTGGTGCTGTCCTCATTATGTTGAATTATTCAGGCAGGCCAGACCCAGTTTGTCATATTTGGAACTACACTGACTTGATTGTTGATGACTTTTCATGCGCCTGCAGTTTTCAGCTCCTCAAACACAGCTTAAGGTTTTCGGCTGATTAATATTTTATGTCATTGACGCTCCAGGAATCAATAAATGGGAACAAGTTGCAACGACAACTTCTGCAGCTCTATAACATTGTTTCTTTGCCTATTTAAGCTCATTGTTTTGTTTTTATGGCAGTTAATTGGTGTGTTTCTCTCACACAGGTCCCAACAACCCTCATGCAGACACCTGTTTTCTGCAAATAACCTCAGCTGGACCTGACTTTACACCACCACCTTCAAACAAACAGAAAAGTCCAGGAATTAGAACATGCAGCAGCTAAAGGCCCAGACTATTTGAGGAGATGATGATGAATAAAGCAAGGCCAAATGCAGTCAAAAGTCAGAGTTAAATTCATCAGATGGACAGAAATACAACTCAAATCCCTTGCATTAATGGAGTGAGACTAAAGTTTTTGCCGGTCTATCCTCGCTCTCTCACCCATACAGATCAGGGCAATCTCAGCCACATAGATCATTCAGTCGATGCAGTGTTCAGATAACCCCTAAAACAGCATGTTCCTGTCTTTCTATGTCTGAACAGAAGAACAATGGTTAATTTGTGGGCCTTCAGACCGGCAACCGCTCAGTATTACAACAGCACAGGGAACCGCATTGGTGGGGATGTGTCGTTTTAACTACCAGTGATGAAAATGAAATATGATCCAGAACTTGCAGACTCACAAGTAGCAACATATCTGTGAATTCGAAGGCTTATGTGACATTAAAACTGTGCACAATGTTTTAAAATGCACCTAAAACTTATCTGGTCTTTTTGTGCGACAGTCACAGGAATAAACATCAGAAATAATTAAGATTAAGATTAAGATTAAGATGCATTTATTAGTTCCAAACACATGCACAGACATGCAAAGGCACACTCATGCAGGTAGGGAAATTTAACCTCTGCTTTTGACCCATCTGGTGCAGGACACACAGAGCAGTGTGCGACCATGTAGGGCGCTCGGGGAGCAGATGTTGGGGGAGTAAGGTGCCTTGCTCAGGGGCACTAGACAGGGTAGGGAGACTCTTGGATTTTTGGACAGATCAATCCAGGTTCGTCTTTTGTTGTCTCTCCGTGGAGATGAACCAGCGACGAACCAGAGACCTTCTCTGCCCATAGTCCAAGTTTCTACCACTAGACCACCGCCTCTCCCTAAGTTGATGTCGCATAGCAGTGGACCAGGAATGTGCACTTGTGACCAATTGACTAAAAACAATTGTAACAAGAAGACCTAGCTTCATTAAGCATTACAGTCTCAAGTCTGTAAATACGATTACATATTTTCAAAATTAGGCTAAACGTTTTTTTTTATCATTTCAGTTTGTCTCTGTTGCCTCTTGGTTGCTGTTACAAACGACTTTTAAAACTTTGGAAAGAATTTCTCCATTTCTCCATTACCCTACTTGCTTTCGGAGTAACTCAGCTCCTATGCACAGGTTTCTCAACCCCGGTAAGAGTTGAAGGGACTGCATGGTATATAATACATAGAAGGGCTGTGTGAGTCACATTCACACAGTACTTCTATATTAAGCACTCCTCTGTCACATCCAATTCACACACGGCAGCCCAGCCAAATGTGGCAATTCAGGGTTCAGCATCTGGCTCGAAGACATTTCAACATGTGAACCGGCCGGAGACCATGGATCAAAACCCAGGATCTCCTGAACCGTGTGCGAGCCGTTCTACCTGCTGAGCCACAGACCCCCCACGTACATCCATGTGAATGTTATTCTTGTTACTTATAAATTTTTGTCGTCCAGATTAAGCCACTTTTCATTTGAAATTGAATGAGAGTTAAATAAGTTAAGGGTGGAGTGAGGGAAAGAAATTAAATAATCAATGACGCTTTCACATAAATTAATTAGAAATGACAAAGTTGACTTTAAAGCTGTTGCACGCTGTTCATTTAAAAGGGATCAATCACATTAATTCCCTCTTCTCCTGGTTGGGCTCCCAAGTTGCATTAGAGGCTTTGTGTCTAACAAGGCGACTACAGAGACATGGGATGCAAAGGCTGAACCATAACCCACTAAACTTTCTGAATAACAAATGTGACAAAATGTAGGATACCCTACCAAGAGCATTTTTTACCTTGTGACAGATGCACAAGGTCTTCAGCTTAGCTCCTGAAAAACACTAATAATACTTAGCATTCTACACCAGACAGCTGTGGTACAACACCGCTGAGAACATAGAATATAGTGTATTTGTCTCATTTGAACTCAGATTGTTTAAACAGTGTGATTCTACCAGGACCTCAGTGGGACTAGATTTCAGCCCGGGAGTTCCAGACCTCAGACCAGCTCACTTCACCTCACAGCAATCACACACTGGATACAGCTCTTTTTTAAATCTTTATTTTAAATTTTATTTATCCTTGTTAATAAAGCTGCTTACGCTCACACACAATATAAGTGTTGCATTGTTCTCTGCATCAGTTCACACCATCATATATTTTTTCACTGTGCATGAGGTTTACATTAATGTTAGCCTGAGCAGTGCAGCAGTCTGTGAAACACAAAATCGTATAAAATCATAACTGTGAATTTTCCCCACCCTCCCTACAAAAGGCTTCTGATAGTCAACGTTAAGCGACCCTTCCTCCCCACTCTGGAGTTCAGAGTTAGCTTAGTGTCGTCCCATTTGGACATTTAGTATACGGTTTGAATTTAACAAAGCACTCATTCATATCATACATGTTAGGTGAGAATGTAACAATCCTGTCTCATCCCAATCAACTCCTGCCACTCATTCTGTCCCTTACCTGAGCTGCAACTTGTTTTCTAAACTGATGAATTCTGCACATTTGGCACGTGAGCTAATAAAGCTTTTCATTTGAACTCTGGTCCTTTCAGCTCCCAGCTCTATCATTTCTTCTTAATCTGGTCTTCTTCCCTCACATCTATGGTGGTAATCTAAAGGATGCATGGTTACCAATACCATTACACTTCAGAATCCAGGAGTCACACGGCATATGTGTCTAAGCACAGTTGGCCATGGTTAAGTTATGCAGCCCAACAACCCCCCCCCCCCCCCCCCCACGTACCTCCCAGTTGGCTTCTTCTACCCTACATCCAGAATGTTATTAAATAATAACAAACTCTTTCAACCAATCATCTCACAGTCTTTCAACAACATAATGCGGGTTAAACCTATGGCAGAGTCAAGATAAATAATTACTGGACAAAAAGGCGCAATCAAGGATGATTCAGATACATTTTTAAGATATTAAGTTAAGATAAACATTGAAAACAAATGTTTCTGTGTTGTTATGTGGGTTTTATCCTTTGATAATTATTGCGAATGAGCACATATTTAAATTATGAGTTATAATACATCAATCTGACATCATTTGTTTGTGTCCTTCCATGTGTCAAGAAGTTTCTGAGCTCCCACACACAAGAGACTGGGTCTTTAAGGGCTACTTCCATATTAGTCACCTTGAAGAGGGTGATGATTATTCTTATTAACCTACAGTGTCATATGAGTTTCTCTACCTCTACAGGCACTGAACATTTATTTCAAGCCCCTCTCTGCGTGCACTGGTGTCACATGGGCCGATTGAAAGCTCACTAAGTGCCCACAGCAAGAGAGTCACATTACAACAGCTGTACAGATTATGAATGATAGGGAAACTCTCCTCTCACACATGAAAGGGCCTCGAATGAATTATTCATGGCTTCAAATTTCATCCCTCAAAATATTCAACTGTCTTATCAGGCCTGTCCTTGCTCACAGTGATATAGAGTGATGCATTTGCTGGTCTGAGATCTGCAGTCCATTTGTTGAAAAAGACCAGACTCTTCTTATATGTGTCTGAACACAAATAATTCCCAAACAAAGACTCAAATAAAGTTAGATGCTACTTGCCGGGGAAGATTATTAATGGTCTAACTTGTCAATCATAATAAGTATGAAATCACAATTAGGAATCTATGACACATTTGACTCAATGTTCTTACTGTATCGCCTGAAGGAATAAAAACACCCACAAGAAACCAAGTCAGTGGCTTGCTAACCGGAGCTGCTCGTGAGACACAGTATCATTGTTATCCTCTGGCCTGCAGATATGTGACATTTGACCCGTGCATGCATTATCAGCACAAACACCAACCTCCCAGAGGAGCTTGTGCAAATCCTATTTGGATTTAAATATTAATGGTGGAAATAAATCATCAATTTTAGGTGGCAATGCAGATATGGCAAATTGATGTAGTAATCATATAAAGTTCTCAGCTGTGTAATGAAACAAATGAGACCTCCAGGTTTCTTGTATATCTCATTCAGTGGTCTCTGTGTCTCAGAGCACCCTCTTGAAACCCTGGGTACCAGGCATGAGAGTGTTCTATCAGGCATTTTGGATGTATTCCCCCCTTTTAAATATGAGTGTACATTTTGATGTTGATTTAGTGGTTTTAACAACGTTATTCGATTCTATTTTTGTTATAAAACTGAATTGTACACAAGCCCAGAAATCACAAATTAAGTCAAATGAAACCAAGTTAAGTGTTTGAAACCATGAGTTATCATGACAATACAGATGAATGCATGAATGAATTTGAATCTTATGAATTTTTCCCTTATGAAGTTTTAGCAAATATGTCAAAAAGGTTGTTGTTGTTATGTTTCCCCACCATCTGTAAGTATTTTATTTTCTTAAAATAATGAAGTAAATGTTATTTTAACTAACCCTAATCCTTAAATTGGCAGATTAACCATCATTCCATTAAGACGAGCATCTGCGAGGGAAAGCAGTGCTTCTCACATATTTCCAGAATAAAAAATTAATGAAGAACCAGGATGAAGCGGCCATGGCAGAATCTGCTGTTACTCATGACCATTGAATCAGAACCGGTCTGGGAGCTGGACTTTGACAAGTTGATCAATGACTTCTCTTCATAGACGGCCAGAAGAAAGCTGGCCGTCTGTGAAGACTTCCACTGCAATTGTGTGTGGCTGTATGTGGCTCTGTGCTAGATTTGATGTTACTTTCTGAAAACTCCTAAACATAGTTAGCAATTTAAAATGACAAAATGTCAAATTTACACAGGTTCATATTCACAAGGTGACCAGGAACATGACTCCACGGGAATGATGATGTTGCTCTTTTACCGCTGGATGTTAAATGAAGCACCTGCTCCACAGCAAGTTCAACACATCAGCCTAAAATTGTGTCTATTTGTGTCAATCTTTGCAGAACTATAGGTGAAAACTATTTCCCCCCCGTGGACAATAAAGTATGAAGTCTATAACACACCAATGTTGTTGATTACAGCTCGATGCTCTGCCCCTAATCACCAAAAACATGAAAACTGCTTTATTTAATGCTACATTATGTTGATTGTGAAGCTTCTCTTACATTTCCATGACACTGACCGTCAGCGAGTTGATGACAAAAATCCTTCCCTATTTTATAAGTCAAGCAATCAAAGAAGGACGACGGAATAACAATGTCAGCCCATCTTTGATTCCTGGGTAAGCACACAAAAATCATGACTGCGCATATTATATCTGTGAAAAAAAAAGATATATAAATAAATGAGTTAAGAAGAAAAACCGTCCACTGATGATTACAAAAGAAACTACCAAAAATAATTCTGCAAAGAAAAAAAAAATGTTCAATCATGATTTGCTGCTGTTGTAACATCTGCATCATCACAACATACAGTATCCTCACAGCGACTCAGGTTTCAGTCACCACTCACCACTCAGCGTGCTGGCTGGGCAATTGTAGCTGTCAGTCACCTGAGTAATGCGGAGGACAGCTGTGGTATTTCAAACGAGGGAGAGGGATTTTACCATCTCTCAACCCGTAGGTCACGCGGCCAATGACTAATTGTGTTTAAAGGTGGGTAATAAACAGCGTCTTTCTTGACAGGGTTCTCGACCTAGAAGAAAATCAGGTTCACGGCTGCCTGATTATTCCCCCCCGCCCTTGACATCCTGGGGCTGAGTGAGCCTACGAGGAGTTTTCCCGGGCTACGAGCCTCACAGCGAGAGACCGCATGGGGACACGCGGCACAACATAAGAAGGAGCCCCATAAAACAGTCGCTACATGAAAAATTCATGACATTTTGTTGCCTCCGCGGTTGAAATCTCTTCGGTTGTTCCGGTAGCGGCGTCTTGGAAGAAGCTTGATGAAGAGAGAAGTCTGCTCTCGGGTCTCGGGAGAGTTGAAATGTGCATCTGTACACAGCAGCTTTGAGCTTACACACACACACTGTAAATGATATGCACTGTATGTCTCATGCATACTCTTCCACAATGGCCCTTTCATGTGCATTTGCAGTGCTTGGCTCGAATGGCCGCGCGTCTATTAACTTGTTGAGGGCGAGAGAAAGCGATCGGAGAGATTAGAGCGTTGAACCTATGCTAAACGTTCAAGTCTAAATTTAATTTGTAAGGATGAAGAGGCCTTCAAAGCATCTTAACAAAACAAAGGCTGATGGATTTGAGGGTCCATGAGATGGTCAACATCAATTGATAGCAATCCTCCTGCTTAACCCACCTTATCCACCCACACACACACTCACACACTCTCAGCACCACTCTCTGCAGAGATGAGCCGATCTCCGGCGTGAGGAGACACGATAGAAGGATGAGGACAGCTTTTTAAAATGAATAATGATACAGAATTCACAGAATGAAAATAATGAGTCTTACTTGATGAGCCGCTGGAGTTATGTGTTGTCTGTCTCTTTGCAAATGATTATGAATGATGAGTGTGGGATTGCATCACGCGTAAAGCACTGTTGCTCAGTGTCAAGCCACAGTGTCATTCATTTGACATTGCATTAAAAATGAAGGGAAAACACTGCACGCAAGCCAGAAATATGATTCTAAATGATCAGTAATTAATGCAGCAGTGCATTTGTGCTCAGCAGACGGACTGAGTAGGTTGTCTTAGTCGTACGCTTCACATTTGTCAGCGTGAAATACTGAATCCAGCTCTTCACAAAAGGCAAATTGGAAAAAGATGGATGTGTGTTGGGCAGCTGGCAGTTATTGAACAAAAGACAACACAACTTGTAATCGCTTGAATGACACTGCACACTTTTATGTATTTTTTTTATAGCTGTTAATTATAATGCGTGTTCTTTGATGAAATATATCAATGCTGGTTTTAATATGATATTTATAACAAAATTGATGACAAAACAACAATTAGGGGCTGAACATGACTCATAACGACACCCAGTGTTTCAAATCGTCTTGGCCAATGCAGGGCCGATGCTTATGTTGACTCGGCTGTTTGGTTTGTCACAAAATCATGATATTTATATATATATATGAAAACTGGGACACCCTCTAATTAGAGATGGGCAGTCTCCCCACCACCAGCACCCACTTTTGAATAGGAATCTGAAAAGCAACTTCTCTAAACCAGCACATGATCTATCATTCACAGATGTCAACCATCTTTACCTGTGCCTCAGCTGTCTCTCACACACACACACACACACTCAGGGGGATTCAAACAGCTCGGGACCCCCTTGGCCACCAAGAAGCTCCAGAGGAATGAGGTGAGGATCCCTGCACTTCATGCAACATTTGTGTTGAAAGTTGTGTGTGCTGCTACTGTCGCTGCTCAAAGCTAGACAACCTAGATAACCTGAGCTACCTAATAGGTCTGTAATATGTGTCCATGTGTTGTAGGAGAATAAGTACTTAAGCCAAAACTAAAGGGTTAAGTTAGCATTTAATGGGTTTGTAAAAGGTTACGGCCACAGAGACATGGACGTGGATTCATTTAACAGAGTTGAACACTGTGATCTTGTTTTGCTGTTTGAAATGACAGCAGCGGTTTAAACCTGTAGGTAACTTCAGTGATGGTGAGGCTTAATTAGGGAGCTTGGAGCACATGTTTGTTGTGTAGCAACCAGCGACAACAAAAAAGATAAATAGCTGCTCATTGAGAGCTTGAAATGCAATTACACTGGACTTGTTGAAACTAGTTCTGGTGAAGCAGCAGCCTCTGAGTCTGAGGAACACGACACATAAGGCAGCGTCAATAAATCAGTGCTGATTGGAGCCGGAGACAATAAAAACCTGTGTCGACTGCAGAGACTTTTAACCTGGGAGTGACTGATGTTCATGTTTCGTATTCAAAAGGCATGTATTATATTTTGATCAGTTTAATTCAAGCCAAAACCAATCAATTTAAATCTGCCAGGATTGGCCCTGTTATCGATCGTAAGGAGATACCCTAGGACAGTGGTTCTCAACCTTTTTTCAGTGAAGTACCCCCTTCGAAGAAAAAAATTCTGCCGAGAACCCCCTAACCAGCGCAAAGAAAGATGTAATGTGATTTATTAAGTCTTGTAACTAGACACATTCAAATTTAAAACTCCATCAATGTGCATAACATTGCTCATTTGTAGTGGTCTCTTTTGAACTATTTCGAAATAAAAAGATATAAAATAACTAAAGACTTTTATTATTATCTCAATATAAATAAAGATTTGTGCACCTCAAAATAATTATCAACTTAAAGTGACCTCTTTTGGGATCATAATAAAGATATGTTCTCAAACTGAACTCATGAACTTAATTATAGCTAAACACTTCTTCCCAAAAAATAAATCATTAACTTTGTTTTAAATAAAAGATTAGCTCAAAACATTTTTTTTTAATATTTATCATCTTAAAATATCTTCTTTAAGGATCGAAAAGAATACTGACAGGTAGCTTGTTTCCGTTTGCTTCTGGGAGGCTTTTCACATCGTGTCTTGAGATGACCTGAATTCAGAGAGTTTCCTCTTAAAAAACTCAGGTGGCTTAGCAACATGACATTCATGTTTTGTCTGGAGATACCGCTGAAGAAGTGGTGGATTAATGCCACTGTTGGCTAATCTCTCCCCACAGAAAAAACATAAAGTGTAAATAACCCAATCTATGTTATTGTTAATATTATTGAAGTGTCTTTCTGTTATTTTATTGTGACATATTTGCTCGCTTTAAGGTCATACAATTTCATTTCCGCTTTTGTATTACATGCTTTTATTTTGAAAGGGTACCGGTAGAGACGCGGACTTCTTGTTATGAATCATTAACTTCACAACGGAAAACTTTTTTACATTTTAGCGCCCCTCCGAAGAGGCACAAGCTCTCACGGTGTTGTTTAGGGAAGGCTCTCTGCTCTGGTTTCGCCTTCTTTGGTACTTGTCCCTCCGTGTTTCAGCAGCAATGCTGCTGCACTTCAACTCGACTCCATTGTTGAAGTTTTCAAGACAGGTGATGACAGGTGATGACAGGTGGCGTGTGCCAGGTTGGGTCAAATCATCGGTATGGGGGAGTCTCTGTTTTTTTTAGGATAATTAAATTAAAACTCTACTGAATATAACATTTTGTTCATGAACTTACACTTATATTTTATTGAATATTTGTTAAATAACAATTTTTCAAGGATTTTTTAATGGATGCTAATTTTAAATATATAAAAAAAAAGCTCAAGTACCCCCTGGAGTACCTTCAAGTACCCCCAGGGGTACGCGTACCCCCATTTGAGAATCACTGCCCTATGACATATGAAGTAGAACATAGTCAAACTTCTTTGTAAGTGATCTCTACTCTAGGTTAAGCTCTTACATAAGAGACTGATTTTAAAAAGGATGCTCTAAAGGTGATAGAGGTCAATGACCAGACCTTCAGCCCCTAATTCAAACTATATCCTACCCTCCATAACACACCACAATATATTCTGTCTTTAGACCTTCACTGACACCTAACATCGGATTTTGAAACTCCACACTGCCGATTTGTGATGCAGGCTTTATGTGCGATCAATTGACATGATCAAGGTTTTTTTCCTCCTACATTAGAAGCTCCTCCAGAGCCAAAGAGGACATTATCTGCCAAATAGCCCATTTCATGTGAAGTGGACTCTATATGTAAAGTCTCCACTGTGTCCCATTCAAAAAAGCATCTTATCCATATGAATGTATCTAAAGTGCTATCAGGAAAAAAAAAAATCTAATTTAACTTTCTTACCCAAATCCCTTAATGAGAAGTTAAGATAGATAAGACAGAACTCTGATATTGATCCCAGTGGGATATTAGGTAATGAAATCAGGTAATGGGGTACATTATTGTCTCGTTTTCATTACTAAGCTGTTGAATGGTGGGGCAGACTTTGGTTTGTGCATGCAGGGGAGCAATTGTGTCTGCTGCTCCTTCTCTCTCGTTCCCATTACACGAGAAGCCTAGAATTCATTTATATCATACAGATAGGCTTGTTGGCACTGTGATGTCCCATTGTCGTAGCTCAACAAAACTTTGGATTGCAGAGGCTGCTAGCACAACAGTCAACCCAATATATATTTATATATACGTACACAAATACAATGATAGAATATTTACTAATACAAAGTCAGTATAAATTCAGAAAAGCGATGAAATATGCTGTCTGTTTGAGTCCCCTTCCATCAAATCTTACCTGATAGCTACTCTTGTGAAAGGAAACTGACAAAACGACAAATGCTGAAAATCTAACAACACTGACATGTACACAGAGTGGGTATACAAATACCCGTACACCTCTGGACCTGTTTGGAAAGATGAGACATTTCAATTTCAGAATGCAAATGCCCTTGGACTTCTACAGCGAGGAGGTCATGCACTGCAAAAAAGAATGAATCACCTTTTACAGAAAAAAAAATATCTGCTCAACCACTCAAAGACTCACATAATGTCAGCAAAGCATTTACTCAAACCAACGGACAGGAATGTTACATGTCAGTAGGCTGTTGACTGGAATCCTGGTCAAAGAGAAAGCAAAAGGCAAGAGAGATTATTTCCATGTCATCCTTGAGATGTTTCATCAATGATTCCCTGTCTGTTGTTGTCTGTTTCCTTCTGGAAGTCTGAACTGAGTCGTATTTGATGTATTGATTGTATGTATTCAACTTATTTGATGTATCTCAATACATTAACGTAATGGCCTGAATTTCTAGTATAAAACTTCTTTTTCTTTTTTTTCATTGAGCCAATAAAGAAAGGTTCAGGCTTTAGGTACATGAACTGAAGATGTCAGTGAGGCTGAAGAAAACTGTCTGGAGTGAGTTAATTCCATGAAACAAACATAAATGTCCCATTTATATTATGTTTTTATAGTGTTTCACATCGTTTAACATCCATTTTAAATATAACTTCCAGGTCATCAACTTGTTGTGTCCTGTTTCTCTGTAAAGTTCACTGGCACCAACTTGGATAAGCAGACGGCAGCAAAAATCGATAAAATAACAGTGGATGGAGATGTGCGTTAATTAAAGTCAGTTACACTTGCATTACATTCAGATAGACAGGCATAACCTTGCTAGTGCAGCCAACTGCCTATGGAGGAGCAGCAGAGTCAGTGTTCTGACAGTACTTGATTGCAAGCCATCTGATGGTCTGTCGGCACTGCTCCTGCTCTGCTGGGCCTGTTCCCAGCCACAATCTCCCTCAGTAGTCTCCGTAATTAACTCTGTGAATACAAATGTATGTTTCTTTAAATCACAGACAAAACCTCCAGGAAGTTGAACTTAAATCGCTCTAAAATCCCAAATATTCAAAAAAGGCTGGATTGTTCCATATTTAATCACTAGTCCAAATGCCAGGATCCCTCCCGCAGTCCCCTTTACCACTGCCCTCGAGTGCACTCCAACCCCCCCCCCCCCCCCCCCCCAATCCTCAGTGGTATCAATTAATTTGGCTCTCACTGAGTCTCAACCTGAGAATATCAACCCAGGAGACTGGACAGCCATTACTGCCAGGTCTCCGGCTCCATTTAAACTATACAGCTGACCGAGGGATGCTCTGGCACTCTGAGAATAGTAGTACCATATATACTACATTTGGAATGAGAGTTGTGCATACATGGGCATTTGTCTTCATTATTTAAGATCTGCAGTGACATTTGTCATTTATTGAAAATCTGAAATGCAGTCCAAATTTTTTTTTAAACCTGGGCAAGGTTGTTTTTGCAGCACAGATGCCCAGGTGCACCCTGAGCGTGGTGGTGTGCTGAAGGTTGCAGAAAAATGTCCTTTCACTTGTGGGTGATTGGTCTATATTTGGTTAGCGGGCCACCTGGAGCCTTCCTCAGACACTAACAAGCTAACCGTCAATTAAACAGGAGACACATATGCCAAGCAGTGAGTACGAAGGTGAGAGATCAGCTTCACAAGACAATTCCATCGATGTAAACAATGAGTCTGCAAAGATGATAGTGTAAGAGGAACTCGCAGAGGCTTAATGATAACTATTCAGCTTGTTAAGGTGGTATCTACAATATGACTTCTCCTGCTCCCTACCTGCTAATACTGCACGTAATGCTTATTTCAGGAAACAGTATAGTGATGGGAAGTTCGGATCTTTTTACCGTGTCGGTTCTTTGAATCTCGTTCACTAGAATGAACGAATCTCTTTTTGAGTCATTCGTTCGTTTCAACAGGGGGGGGGGGGGGGGGGGGGGGTGCAAACGATCCAAAGACTCGTACCCGGCAGATGACCGAATCGTTCAACTCCCGACGTGTTTCGTTCATCTGCCCACAGAGTCTTCGGCCAACGTGTCGGCCACACAGAGCGAGCTCATCTTGACGGTGGCCGCGGTGCGGGCGGCGGACGGGGAAATCGCTCCTCGGAAAAGCAAGCCGAGCTCCGGGGCCCCAGGCCTCCAGAGCCCCCTGGTCACCTACATGCACAACTGCAAGACGGAGGTGTTCAGCTGTTCCTGCTGCGGCCCGGCGCCTCCATATCGCTGCACGTCCACCCGACATGAACTGGGATCTACGGAGCTCCTGATCCCCACGCTGCCAGCACATCCAGCTGGCCCGCCGCATCCGCGGACACAGAGCTTAAACTGCTGCTGATCCACTGACTATAACAACGCCGCATTCCTACACTTATAAAATGTAATTCAATGTGGAATAATCCAAGTATTCAAAATACGTTACTCAGATTAGTTTATACTTAAAATGACTTTGATTAAATTAGTTAAATGCACACCGATGTGTTATTCTGGTTTCTGTAATGAGCAGTTAAATAAAAATGTGGGAAAGAATATTGTACAGTATCTAATATTGTGTTGGTCATATTTAAATCATTCATTACGTTTTTTTTGGGGGGGAAAGAGAGGATAAAATAAAAGATTCGCATATTAAATCTTAATCGCAATATTTGGGGGGGGAAAATCGCAATTAGATTATTTCCCCATATCGTTCAGCCCTATTCAAAAGTCATAATGACTGGTTTTGTTATTTTCACTTTACATTTACACTTACAGTTTAGTGCAGTGTAATTATTTCCCGTGATAATTAAATGCCAGTGTGACTATAAATTACATTTAAAACCATACAAACTGTCATGTTTTACTGTATATAATAGAGGAGGTTTTCTTAAAAAAAATATGATCTGCCACACAAAAGCTTTCAGTCGTGGCTGCTTTTTAACAGCGGTCCCGCGATAGGGAATGAGGTAACTGTTTCCTCTTCTGAGCCTATGGAGGTCACGTGGAAAATGATCCGAAGACTCGTACCCGTCAGATGAACGAATCGTTCACCTCACGACCGTGTCTTCGGATCAGTGATTCGTTCATCGGCCGGATACGAGTCTTTGGATCATTTTTCACGTGACCTGCAGCAGCCTATGCAACAGTCCCGATGCGCGGCCACGAGAAAATGAACGAATCACTCTTTGAGAGGACTCGTTACTCCAGAGTGCTTGTAACGATTCGTTCAAAACGAACGAATCGTTCACGAACGACACAACACTAAAACAGTGACACACTCTGTTTAAAGGTTATATTTAATATATTCAATGCTGTTAGGTTAGCATTTCAAATTGTAGCAAATACTTCAGCGACCACACCTCTCTCCCCCATCTCACCCTAGCTCATGTCATGTCTCGAGAACATTGTGGGTGAAAAATCTTGACAATTCCAATTTAAACTTTGAGGAACTCTGAGTAGGATTTTTTGGGGTTTGTTAGGAAGTTAGAATGTCAAATTTTCTGGCATCTTTGGGATAGAGCATTGGTCGAAAAGACACCAGTGTAAATCTGGCCAAAAATAAATGACCAAATCCTGATACATGTCACATATAATACATGAACTGGAAAACATCGACTCCGGGATATGGTCATATGCTCACACTCTAAAGTCTGACACTGACAAAATCTCACTTTCTCCCACCAACTTGGCTTTTGTATATTACCGAATGAAGTGCCAAATATATAAACAGTAGCATCACTACCTCAAATACTGTTACAAACATTTCAGCACTGGTGATGAGGTGAGGTCTAAATCCATTCAAAATCAATTCATCCATTATCCACACCGTTTATCCTTTAAGGGTCAAGGGGCAGCTGGAGCTTATTCCAGCTGACACTGGGCAAGAGGCACGGTACACCCTGGACAGGATGTCAGCCATACTTAGGACTTAGAGACTGTAAAGACAAACCATAAGGGTACAGACCCAAAACAGCAAAAATTATGTAAATACAATTAGTCTTCAAAAAAGCCAAGCTACAAGTGCTACATGTTAATTCAATATATAAGTGCAACTACTTTTTTTTTATGTATGTATGCCTTTCTCATGCAGAAATGCGAACTCCAATCAGGAAGACAAACAGGGATCGAAACTGTTGTTGCTGTGAGGCAATGCTACTACAACTACACCAGCATATGGATTAGAAATCCAATTTCTAAATGCAGGCAAGTCAAATAAATAAGGTTTATTTTTGCCAATATCACAAACATGTTATCAGACCTACAGGAAAAGTGTTTCTTAGACCAGCGTGTGTAATAGTGTATAAGGGAAGAAACAGCAGAAGAGAAAAAACACTATACTGGGTATACATGGGTGACACACTGTAATTCCCATGCAATAGTCATTTAAGTCATGCTACACATTTCATCATCCATTATACATGAGAATGTGGCTAGCTGTGTAGTGTCCTGGCCCCGGATGCTGCTGTGGATGGAGATAAAGAACCAGTGTCTTAAAGCCACCTCCCCTGAAAGCCCAGTGCTGGGATCTTGGGACGTTTGCTCAGAACAATAGAACGTCTACACAAAACCCAGAGGCATGACTCAGGGTTTCTTCAAGCTCTGAAGCCGCTAGTTACACAGTTCTAAATCGGGCCAATATCACCTGTGTATTTGGCTTACTTCAAATCCACTCGATCGAAACCAGTGGACAAGACCGGAATCCCCAGGAGTTCCCTGTGACACGGCTGAGACGTCATCCAGATGTTACGATCCAACCGCTCTGCTCCTCTATCACACATCCATCACACATCAATTGCACACAGCCCTTAGCAGCTGTCAGGTGCAATTTGGGGTTTAGTATCCTGCCCAAGGACATGGGTGCGCGGAATGAGAGAGAAGGGGATCGACCCGCCGACTTTGGTTGAGAATTTTAAGCCGCCGTTTGTGATATTTGGTCCATCCCTCGTGTGCTAGCAGCTGGACAGTGCTCCAAGTCCACCCTTCAGCCTTCACCCCACCAACTCTCATTTTAAACTGTACTTACAGTTTGGTTAATCATCTGATACCAGGGTTTTGCCCCGCAATTATCAACACTCATTGATAATTTTATGAACATTTTATATCATACCTTATTAATAACTAATAAATAATCAAATGACACACATCTGCGCTCCCTTGAATTCTCCTGATTGGCTTTTTTCTGTCCAGTGAACCTGCAGCGATCATTTAAGATGCGGTTTACTCTACGTCTCAATTTGAGCCTCTACAGCTCAGTCTGCAAAGCCTTTCACAATGTTGGCCTCAACATATTCTTCATGTTGCCGCCCCATTAGACAAGCTCGCCTCTTAATTGCAGTGGCACTATCAGACACATACAGGGGAACTATGTTGCTGCAGTCAGCAATCCACAAGCCCCGTTCTCGCCGTCCCTGTCAGTGCTTTGACACCATAGAAGACGCTTCCTGTGGAGACACCTTTAGCATCCCTCGCGAATTGAATTGATAGCAAGATTGCCACTGGTGATCATTAACAACACAGAGCACTCGTGACTGTAGGTGGCTCTGTGCTGAGCGTTTTCAACTCGTTTGTCATCCACTGAGGCTCTCTGTTTAATCTTCTTACCTCAATTAATGGTAATGAATGCAGGATTTTCTCAAAAGCTGTCATTAATTGTTGAATTATTTAATGGTGCAAAATAATGTAATTCATATAAAAAGCAATCTTTGTAATAATAGATTGCTCTTTAACTTTGGGCAATTCACTGCAAGAGTCAAATAAAAACGACTACTGTGTAGTTACACTTCGGGAGAGGATGTGTTTATAAAAATTAGAAAAAGAGATCTTTATTAGTCTAAAAAATTAAATATCTGGCCTTAAGGTCAGATGAGCTACACGCTAACCATCAACCAGACCTCCACGGCCATACTTTTTGCCTCTCTAATAAAAGGCTACACTCTTCTGGACTGTAGGCTGCAGAGTTATTAGTTATCAATACCCAGAAAAACTGTTGGCTGAGCACTGCTGTGGAGGTAGAGTATCCATGTTAAATGATGTTTTGACTAGGGATGAGCGAGTACAGCATTATCTGTATCTGTATCTGTATCTGTAAACCATATGAATTATCTGTATCCGTATCCATACTCGGGGTGGGCGGAGCCTAACCCGGAAGTGGGTGTGATTTAACCCGGGAGTGTGTGTGTGTGTGTGTGTGTGTGTGTGTGTGTGTGTGTGTGAGTGTGTGTTTGAGTGAGTAAGAGAGAGAGACATAGAGAGAGAGGGGGAGTGTGTTTGTGTGTGTGTAGCTTAATTTGTAATATTTTTTATACCACTACTACCTAGAATGTGTCAGACACTCAGTGCGTGAAGTAAAATAAAACTGGTTAGAGCCAACTGACGGTTTAAAAAAAAAAAAAAAAATCCAACGACCGGCAGAGAGAGGGAGAGAGAGAGAGAGAGAGTGTGAGAGAGCGTAGCCAGACGTTAGAGTAGTCAGACACTTAATGCGTGAAGTAAAAAAAAAAAACTGAAATAAAAACAAACTTCAAGCTGAAGAACCCTAAACGTTAACCGAAAAGACCCGCGAACCTGAGTGACTGAGAGAGACAGAGAGCTGTTCTGTGAGTGAGTGAGCAGAGCGGTGTGTGAAGGGGAGGAGCTCTGTGACGCTGTGTGAGGATTTTCATTCAGTCCGAGCACAGATAATGACTCGTATTACTCGTATAATACTCGTGCTCGGCAAAAGTGCTTTATCCGTACCGGATACTCGTTTCAGCCGAGTATCCGGCTCATCTCTAGTTTTGACCTATCAGCAGGCCCTGCAGTGATTATCAGGCGGCGGGGGTAATAAATCTGCCAAGCCCTCTGACAGATGACGCCGTTCTCGGGCCCTAACCTAACGTACCTTGAAGCTGCTTTTAGATCGTGCAAGCACCCAAGCGAAGAACAGAGAGTCAGCAGCTAGACCTGGCCTTATACCGTAGTAACATTATATCTGCTTAAGTTAGCCTTACATTGGCTAGCCTCATTGGCTCAACGGTCAGATTCATCTGAATGCCACTACCAATTCAGAAGTCCATCCATCATCCCTGCCTCTCTAACTCTACTCATCTTACAAATATTCACTAGTAACCTCTCCAGAATGTGCTGTGACCTAATGAATCTTTCAAGACGATGCCTGAGACAAATCATCACCTAAGCAAAGAGCAGATGGTTGTAAAGATATCAGGAGGGTCAAGATTGCAGTGATCAAGGAAATCCACGGTCAGATCCAGAATTTGAATTGTTTGTACTGTTTTCAAAATAAAGTTCAGCACAGTTTCTTCTGCTTCACACATTAACCTGCATATGCCACAATACCAGCAAATTGTCACCCACTGAGAGGCAGATACAGCCATGTCAAGACGATTCCCGGGACACATGAATATTCTGTGACAACCACAGACCAAGAATAATTCACAAGACGAAACACCCAGTCAGTGTGATTGACATGTGTCCGTGTGCAGGCTACAGTTATGTAATTGATGAGGATAATTATACGTGGAAGCATATAGAGGAGTGTGAAATTCATGCAGGGGCCTGGATGCAGCTTTTATATGTTTCTCACCATTTGTATGCACCCTTTGGAAAGAGGGCTGTTCACTGTTGAGAGGGATGTGGGCATTCACCCCTAATGGCAAATTCAGCAAGTACATTATCAGAGGAGCAATAAATACATATCATTCTGAACCGTGTGTGATCTCCTTTGACAGAATAATAGGGGAAGGGGAGTAAATAAATAGTGCTTTAACATGAAAAAAAGTTAAATTAATTCTCCAACAGCGAAAAAACTAGTGTCAGGGTTAGTTTTTCCGTTACGCATGAGTTAACTGAAGAAGGTCAGGGTAAACCTTCTGATCCCTTGTCCAGTGACGAATGGAATGTGCCCCAAAGGTGATTTTCTAACAAGCTGTGCATTGACCTAGCAAAGCAGATCTACTGGCAACCGGGAAGCTCTCTTCACATCAGGACCAGAGGCTACTTACTCATGATCTTCATAGTACCATGCTGTGTTGTAGTACCATGATTAACTAGTCTGTCTTCAGCACCACAGAAGTGACCTTGATGTTGTTGGTATTCTCAGGGGTTCACATGGACAACACAACCCAACCTTTGCAAGCTCAATATTCAAGCCAGATTAAAGCCTTCATTCTCGTGAAGCGGCGTTGTCAATGCTGAGGTGGGAGGAGAGCTGCAGCTCAGTCTGTGTTTATGCTAATTAGGTAGCATAGGGCAATTTTGCTGCTCGTTTTGACACAACATTGCTTTGTGTTAAAACCTGCTCAGATGACCTCTTATTGCAAACGCAGGGCAATTTGTGTGACTTTAATTGGCAGAGGCACATAGCACACAGACCTCGCCAAAATAAAAATAACACTCAACAATAATGTCAAACAATAAAACCTCTTTTCCGACAGCAGTGCAAATTGATATATGCATCACATTTTTTGACTGAAACCTAGAAAGATCACCATCGATATCCTCCAAATGAGTGTAATCCTGTGATGTGGAGATCTGCAGAACAATCAATACTGTTGTTCTATGTGGTGAGTGAGCTGCAAACAACTTGTAGAATGTCAGATCTGTTCTGTGTAACTGACAAAACACCTTTATTCATCACAATGCAGTGGAAGGATGCATGTGTTTTTTCTGTGCGTCATGTTACTGATTGTCAGCGCAACTACAACCAGTCCTGCTGCTGTTCCAGGAGCTGCTGCACCACATCTGTTCTACCAAGGGCAGTATATTTTAGGGCTGATCGATTATGGAAAAAATCATAATCACGATTATTTTGGACAATATCAAAATCATGATTATTTAAATGATTATTAATTTGTGCCCTTATTCTGAACTTCATGCTAAATTTTTGTAACCACTTCCGGTTCCGGTAAAGACCGATGACGGCTGCGTGTCCTAATCCTCCGTGAAACCAGGATATCAGTGCCCGGTTATTCAAACCCTTAATGATGGCAACCCTAACACTCTATGACCGAGTGACCGGCGTGGAGAAATGCGGGTCTGGTCTGACCAGTCTGAACAGCCAGGCGGGAGCGCCCTTGAGAATAGCGGTGCGCGGCGCGGCTGCTCCATGGTCTGCTGCTCCCCTCCCTGCTCTTCCACTCGCGCTGTTTTTTTCACCGCCGATCACCACACACACAACTCGCCTCCTTCACTTTACTGCTGCTTGAGAGTGACGCTAGTCAGCCGGGGCGCTGAATGCTTTGGGGGAAGGACTGAATTGCGCATGTGCGTCTCTTTAAAAAAAAATGCCAAATAATCGTTTTAACTCGATTATAGTAGTTTGGAGATCGTTTGACCCAATAATTGTAATCCTGATTAAGTTTCGACTAATCGAGCAGCCCTTGTATATTTAGAGCATTGTATATGAAGGGCTCTATTTTTTTATTGTGGAACTTCAGCTGCTTCAATCTCTTTCAGATACACCTTTTCCACGAGGCAGTTCGAGGGCCGTTTCAGAGCCAGGGCCTAAGGTTATTTTTGTTTTGAGAGACAAAGAACTGTCTCTCGGTTGCTGGTATAAAACACTGAACTGCTGACGTCAGAGGATTTGGGTGGTATTATCACAACCAAAAAGACCACAAAACTTTGTTGTGAACACTTGTGATCGGTTAGCAATCGACCACTGTGTATGCAAAAAAGAAACACAGAGAGAGAGAGAGAGAGAGAGAGAGAGAGAGAAAAGTGAGCAAGTGGATCCAGGATGGACTGAATTTATTATAAGTTTGTGGGTTCATTCAAACAGTTGAGACGTAGAGACAGCGTAAATGGTGATGCAATGACGTGGCTCTAAGGCGTCTCTAGCCCATAAAAAGCAAACTGGTTCTTTAGGGGTTCGCACGTTGAACCAGCTCTCACTCATTTCACTTTAAGGGGTGAGAGGCCTCATCCCTCTGTTTCACCTGGAGCTCATGTGATTGGCCAGTGAAGCTCCACTGACACCAACTGCAGGTTCTCTATTCCTCCTACTGATCATACTTTTAGCTTTTCTGCCACCATGAGCAAACTGCATCTGGCTGCACCTGGCAGATCCTGTGGTAACTAGAAATTGAAGAAGAATTGATCGCCATGGCCATTTGTGTTCTCATCTAGAGATTTAGTTTTTTTGCTTGTGCCCTATTTCAGGAAAAAGGGAAAAAATCACAAAAGAAAAAGCATCCCCAAAGTTATTTGGATTCATCCTTTGGCCAGCAGTATCTGTACCAAATGTCATGGCAATCTATCTAATAACATCAGATAATTCAGGTAGGACCAAAGTGGAAAATCTGTCAAGACCCATGGACAGAAATGTCTATAAAGTCTATACTTAGCTGCTGTTCTGTTACTGAAAATTATACAGTACATGTGTTCTTTAGAATTTGAGAGCCAGTTTCTCGCTCTACAGTCCTGACAGACAGGATTGGATACACTCATTTGGGGGGGGGGCTCTGCCTCTATTGGCAGACTCAGTATCCACAGTGGATGCAGGCGTTCAGTGGCCCTTGTCTGCTTTTACAGCCAGGTCGACACGCCAGGCTCTGTCAGGTCACACGGACAAAACCCGAGAGTCGCCTGATGTCTCTCCAAGGCTCCAGCTCAACGCTGAAGGTGTTCCAGCTGCATGTGTCCCTGCCAAGTCCCTCTCTGTGACAGGGCAAAGAGTTAGTGGAGGCAAGGAATTAGTACCAAAAAAAACGGTTAATGGCGACAGGAGGGTTCATGGCATAGCTTAGGTATATTAAGTGTTAATGCAGCGTCAATAGTGGTTGTTGTTGTAGCATAAGTCTATTTACAGAGTGGCAACTAAAGTCAGGTTGAAACTCATTGTTTCTACTGAATTCAGCCGCATCTGTGGACTGTAATCATGATGTATTTTTGTTGTATTTTCATTCTGATGAAAAAAACAATTAAATATGTATTTTTGTTAGTCTATATGATGTTGTTAATTTGCATTACAACTTTGTTTTTTAACCTCCACCAAGGAAGTTATGTTTTAATTACCATCTGTAATGTTTGTTCGTTGCTAAAACTACTGAACCAATTTTCTTGAAACTTGTATGGACACGTCATGGGCAAATATAGAAGCTTTTAACTTTCAACAGTGTTTTTTTCTCTTTTACAAGATAGGGCTATTTTGAATGACTATTCCCTGAGTTTCTCGTATGATAATGATACCCAGGCCAGCAATTAAAAACACTGGACAATGTAACCCATCATCCATTCCCCTTTCAAAAACAACAACCTGTAGCTTTAATGCGGTCAGTCACTTTCAAAATCCAAAGCTCTTAGTATAGTACTCAACCTGTAATTCATGAGGTTACGAACAACCCAAAGTAGTCCAGAGTATAGTATAGTAAAACAAAATACACCAGGAAGCCTTGAAGAACATCTCAAAAAAGTTAAATCAAAGTGCACCACAGGCTGTTTTACATTTCAGAGACCTATGTTCTGAGAGGCAGAGGGCTGCTGGGCTCAGAAGTCAAAGCTTGATTGCATGCAGGGCTTCCAACAACGCAATAGAAACTCCAGCTGCAGGAACAGAAATGCAACTTGCGAGGAGACAGAAATATGTGAGCAGGTTGTAACTAGGGCTGCAACTAACGACTATTCTGATAGTTGATTAATCATTGATTATTGAAACGACTAATCGGATTATGAATGACACAAATTCTCAATTGCTCTTATTTTGCCAACAGCTTCTAAATTTAGCTTGAGGTTGTTGAAGGCATATGATGACTGAAAATAAAGACAATAAGATCGATACTTCATTAAAAAAAATGTCTTTTAATAAACTTTGCTGCATATTAGGGTACTGTTGACACAAAAACAAAGAAAAATCAAGTTTCGTCCATTTAAAACCAAGAACAGGCAAAGTTCTAATAATTGTTTTTTATTTAAATTCAAGTTTCCCTTTTTCCTGTGAACCAAGAACAGGCCAAGTGCTGATACCGTTTTGATGTCAAACTTGCCTCCTCCTCAAATGCGCGTGTCCTACTTCCGCCATACAAATACTGCAGGTAGTTTTATTTCGGGCTATGTTGAGGGTGAAGTTGTCCCGAACTTTTGACTTCCTGGTACGCGATGGAACGGACACCGCCATTGGTCCATGTTTTTGTTGCTATTGCACAAGCGCGACTTTCAGAGATAGGAAGGAAGCGGGATGTCTCACTCCTCAGCTACTTCCATCAGCACCTCCGGTAAAACAAGGTTTAGTTCAGCTGCTCGACACGAAAAACATGCGCTATGACGTAGCCAACAAATCATCGATGAGTAAATTCCTCTGCGACTATTTTTGTCATCGATTTTTTGTCGACGACGTCGATTAATCGTTGCACCCCTAGTTATAACCTGAACAAGGATAAAATCTGTGGTGAGAAGCAGTTTCATCTATTGTGAGTGGATCTGTTTCAGTACATTAGTGAAGGCCAGTTTCCTCTGAATGTATTAGCCCTCTCCTCACAGACAGGGGTCAGTGTAGGAGGTGATCATACGTACACAGTTCCTTACTCGCTTGTTGATTGCAGTGACAAGTGAAGCAGGTGTTGTACGGACACATTTCTTGTTTATTGGACAGAATTCAGCGTTTGTTTTTTTGAAATTTTTAGAGTAAAAGATTTTAGTAGTAGGCTGTCCAAAATCATTTCACTGCACTTGTTGGCAGAGTGAAAATTAAGAAATAGCAACATGATTATTACTCCATCCTCCGTGCAGCCAGAGGACATTTTATTTTTGGTCATTTTCTGTACAGTGTTTGGCCTAATTATGTCCTTATGCTTAATGACCCTCCCAGCAGATCAACTAGAGGACAACGTTTGAGATTTAGTGCCATGTTAAGTCAAACGGCTCTGTTCTCATATGGGATATTAGATCAGCAAACACTTCAGACATGTATTATGTCCATCCCCCCCCCCCCCCCCCCCCCCCCACAGTGATATGTTGTCAGTTATTCAAGATAATAGACCTTTCCCAGCTGCCAGTTCCAACAGTGACAAAAGAGCAAGTGAGTGAGAGAGAGAAGTGGACTTGTTTGTCCATGGCTCTGTCATATCTCAGCCTGTTTATTCATTAGACACAATGCTAGTAATGTTACAGTTAAAGCTGAACAACCTCACACACAGTGCTGTCTATAAGCAGCAGTTCTACAGAACACATGTGAGATGTTAGTCTGTCAGTTTGTCCTTTCGGGGGGGGAGCAGGTCAGGATACATTCAACAGATGTTCTTCTCTCCAATCTCAAATGTGCACACACTATGAGATTTGAAAACAATGATCCATCACAAACTACAAGATATGATTGAAAATGTCGTTCCACAAAACCTCATGTGACGTAGAAGCAGATGTAGATACATGGAGACTTTGGTGCAACAGCTTGTTGTTGAAGTCTTTTACAGTGAGAATGAAACAAATGCAGGACGAGTAACAAGTTGGGAGGAGAAAATGGCTGAGGAGATGCATTCAATACAGCTTGTCTTATCTTAAGATGGAAGTGGAGGTTAAATTACAGTCAGTTTTAATATCCAGTTGCATGCTACCTGGGACTAGGCTCCACCAGCTGCGCTGGAACTGATGTTATTACCTCTGCCAATGAGGTAATAACACAATCTGCATTAGGTTGTGCAATTTGCAAGATTATGTAAAGACTGAAAAAATCCTATAGTCTCATCCCAGCTTGACCATTCCTTACTTGTGAGCCAATCAAAAGCAATTGTTATCCTTTATGATCATTCTGGTACCTCTGTTCATTAAATGGAATTGCTGTACCTAGTTGTAGATTGATCATACTTACTGTCTAGATCTTGTATTGATGCTAAAGCTCCTTGCTGTGATGATGAGGTCGTTTTAAAACTTTTTTAAACATGTCTGCTTCAAATCTCTATATTAAGTGGACACACTGGCTTAATCCTTGATGAGATAATTCAATGTCTGTAGTCTCCAAAGATAATACTTATTAAAGGGGTTTACTCACTGACACTTTTTACCCATCTGAAAGTGAATATATTCCTTTTTTTCCCTCATGATTATTGTACTTTTGGTTGTATTGACTATTTCATGGTTGAAAACAGAAACTTAAGTGACTTCATGTAAATAATGATACTTGTGTTATTGCTCCTTTTGTCATATGTTTTCGCCCATTTTCTAAATATATTGCTTCATAAACACTTCACTAGTAACCGTGCACCATGGCGTCTGTACGCACTCTAACTTTCCAATGAGGATTTTGTTAACTCAAGGCGGAGTAAAGTTGTGTAATCTCCTTTTGGCCCAAGTTAGGTTCTGACTTCTAGCTCTTTCAGGAAAGTGAGGCTCACATGTAAGCAGTGGTCAATTAGAGTTCTTTAATACAAGCACTTTTGTTTACCAGGCTCTTTGAATAGACTAGAAGGTAATTGTGTTCAGCTAGGGCCCAGATTACCTATAAAATACCACAAAATAAAAAACCTAATTAATCGAAAAATTAAACTAACTACGGCTTACTAAGGTCTATTACTTTTCTGATCAAATTCTTATTTACTTACCATCATCAATCTCTATAAAGACTTTTTAGCAGGAAGATCTGGGGGAGGTGAAACCAGAGTGATGTTAGGTATTAGGATTTTACACGATGTAATTAAATCCTCTATTGGTGCATGTACAATATAAAGTGGTACACCATACCTTTGACATGCCGGGGTATCACAATTTTGTGATGTTGTCAGAGAGAGAGATAGATACATGTATGTCAGGGTGTTGTGGAGTTCTGCCCCTCATTGATGTCCCTCTCTACACCCAACAGTATGTCTTAGCTTTTCAATCAATATCTCCCTCTCATAGCCTCTCGATAAATAACATTCTTTATTACAACAACCTTCTGATAATCTGATTTATATTGTTTTTTTGTAGCGGGGCTGATTTGCTGTTGCACTGATGTAAGTGTCTGTTATGGGCCAGAATCTAGATTTGATGACCTTTCATAATTTTGTCCATTCATGTGTTATTTCAGCTCTGTTCATAAATCGATGAATACTGCAGCATTTTAACTGTTTATAAATTCTCTAATGACATAATACTCTTGCAAAACCAAAAGCCAAAAAGTGCCAGGTTAGTCAAATTAATGTGGAGGGCAAATTGACAATCATGAGCAGGGGTTAAATCGGGCTTCATTAAATCGGTTTGCTCTGTGGTATCAGGATTGCCATTGGTGCATATGTACGATGTGTATTAGGGCCATTATGTAAAGTTAAACTTTTTCCTAAAAGCCCAGACAAAAACTATAAGATACTTAACTTTCATGAATAACTGACCTATTTTCCTGCACCTTCATGTACTTACCACCTGGCTGGCTGCCATCTGTCTGACTGACAAGTGATTGACAGAGGTCAGCTGATCTGCTATTAAGGAGAGCCCTTGACAGAAAAGGGGGGGAAGCCCTGTGACAGTTCTGATGTTCACATGTTCTAACAACACAAGGACTTGCCACAAGGACACAAGAATACAGATTAGGGAGCCAAAGGGAAAAATATATCCGGCCTGCAGAACAACATTTGTTCTAAATTTGGTTGCCACTACATTGTGTTCCGTCATTTCCACCTTATGATGTTTGCCTGAGTGGTTGTCAACATAGAGAGAACTAGTATAATTAGAAATTGAATAATCTACATTCACTTTGAAGCAATAATACAAACCACGGATAAAAGGTATGATGAGGAGAAAGATATTGATCATATACGTTACTGCAGAAATGAAGTTACATTCCAGTTGATTTGATTAATAATTACAACTTTTAAGATGCATCTTATGCAAACAGGGGGAGAAACAGTGATGTTCACCACAGCAGAGCGACTATTAACCCAATAATCTGTCAGTGGAAACAAATCTGAAATGTCAGTGAAATAAATAATAATCCTGATAGGAGTTTAGAGAGAATGAAAAACACAGACATGAGTCAGCATTAGTCCTCCCTCCTGTCCTCTGTCCTCCTCCCTCTGCTGCTGCGGTGATTGAATGTCTGCAGGTATAGTGCTGACAGATGGGGGGGGGGGGGGGGGGGGGGGGGGGGGGGGGCACTGTTTTGACAGCGTAAATTTAAAAGAATTTTGTCATATTCTTGACAAACATAATCCCTTAGACTACAGACAGGCAACTATCATTTTAACTTTTCTATAACGAATCGCAATTAGCTTGGAATGACACCGGGTACAATGGTCCCCTTAAATTCAATTAAGCTGCACCAAATCTCACACATTTTTTAAATATTATTTCACTTTATTTTGAAGACACATGAACTGTTCCCGCGGGTAATCAGTGAAAAGAGAAAGTGAAAAACGTCCTGGATCAAAATCGAGTGGCTTCTCCCCTGACCTATGTCTTATCTTTCCACCAACTTTTGTAGAAATAACCAAAATGCTGTTGTTTTTGGTTAATCCCGCTCACAAACACACAAACCTCCAAACAACAGACAGGGGTGGAAGCATAACCTCCATCGCTTATGTAATTATGAGAAGTGTTAAAGTAAATTTAAACATGGAAATGTACTTGTTTAGATGTGCAAGGCTTAGCTTCTATTAACATATGCCTATATGGCTAATCAGAGCCCAGGGCAGCCCCGGCATGATCTTACCCCCGGTGATAAGTGCAATGAATAAAACAAATGTCCATTGTAAATATCTCATTTCCATACAAAACCACCTCTGACTTCTAAGTTTGATTCTGACAAGAACAGACCCCCCCACTTGTGTGCATTAATAAAAGCTGTCCTTGTCGAACACCGGCGCCAGTTAGTGCCGTTCTTCACCCTTGTGTGAGGACAAACATTTAGCATTTGATAATGGGAAGCAGCAGTAAATGGAGGAGTGACTGGGGGACAGGTTGGTAAAACACTCTCCGGGACATGGCCACACCTGGCTGCTGCTGCTGCTTGGAAAATGTAGAGAGGCTAAAATTAGTATGCAAAGCTTTTGTCCACTGAGCATGGTGTTTGCAGCCTGTGACAAACTGTAATGAACTGAGCAAGGCCTCATCAAGCACACTGAAACTGGGATGTATCACAACTCTCTCAGCGTTCTTCTGTGGCAGCAAGTAAAGAGCGAATATATTGCAGCGGGGAAAGTGGCTTAGGGAAGCAAAGGCATAGTTTGTGAAATCCTAAAAGTCACATGTGCATAGTTTCCATCTTTCTTTATTTAAAATACACTATGTTTGAGGAAGTGGCTGCAGTCCAGCATGTACAGTAACCTCACAGCCTTGGTGCTGCAGTCACTCTTTGATATTCTGTTGAATTCTTTTTAGGATGTGGCTGTAATACTAGAGAGCATGACATATAGGGTGCACACCTCTGATGCACACCTTCAATAAAAGACAATTGAAATGACAATAAGATTTACTTCATTCCTTCTAATAGGTACAGAGATTGATGTGAACCTCAAAGAGAGAAGCAATCTTTTGCAATTCAATTATGTAAAGCTGGCAGGTTTCCTTTTCGCAGCCTAAGATCAATTGCACAGCAGTGAAAACGAGATATGATCCACAAGAGGCTGAAGTTGTCTGTTGTATTAACCCAAGAGGAGCGAAGTCAGGGAAGGGAAGAGTTCAAATAGATATTATTATCAAATAAAAACCGTGCTTCTCCGCACATCTACCTGTGAAATGCAGCTGCCTCTCAGCCCCAGGACAGCAAACGTCCAGAGGACAAAGAGGACAGTGATTTATTCACTGCCATTTCCTCAGCGAACAGTCGAAATGCTGTGTCTTCATCGGAGTCAAAGTGGACAAAGACACGAGGCAAACAATTAAAGTCAACCTATACCTGGTGTACAATTGCCATTGTATAATTGGTTGAACAAGGTTTAAAATCAATTGGATAATGAAACCAAGGGAGAGAGTATTTCGTTCCTGAAATGGTGTAAGACGCATGGCAATTCATTATCCAACAGAGAGATACATTGTGCAAAAATATATTTTTGTTGCCTGTTGAGTTCAGTCAGTACACCTGTTTATCATGGAAAAATAATCAGTTCCTGTAAATAATGTGTGGAATTCCCAGTGGTTCTCGATTGAAGTACGAGAAAACCCAGTCACCTAGTTGTCAAAAAGAACAGTCGAGGAGTTTTTTTCCCAGTATCTATGACAGTCAATTGTGCTAAACTCCACACACGATTTGTATCGAAGCACATGTAACTATACCAATCACGTTTTCTCTTGCCTGTCAGAGCCTGTTGAACAATTTTGAGCTTTTACACCGAGCCCAATTAGTTTTTTGGCAGGACTTAGTGGAATGGAACCGCCGCGATGAAGAACAAGGCCAGAGCAGTTCCTGGTAAAAAGGAATGTCAATCACCTCGGCGTGGAGAGGTTTACTGCTAAATGTTCAGCGTCTCCGCAGTCTGCTGATACTCAGGCAATGAGAACAGGCCGGATATTTAATGACAATATGTTCAAGCAATGACAATTATTAACAAAACGACTATTTTTTTCAACTAGACCAATGATGCAATGGCTCAGATTAAAGACACTGCAGCACAAGTGAATATCAGTGGGTTTAGAGAGCATCAAATTACGTGATATTGTAATACATTAACAATACTACTATATACATCTTAATTAGAATCAATCCCTCCATCCTCAAGTAAAGTCTACTGTTGTTACCGCCTCTACCAGCCACCATACTCACATGCTAGTTTTGCTCTTGCAGAGACAGCTTAATGCCAGATGCAAACTGCTACCCACAATTAAAAAATTCTAATTTACAAGGCAGTAAAACTTGTTGCAAACACAAAGACATGAAGGAAGACAGGTGTAATATAAAATTAGTTTAAAATGTTATCTTACAGTAAACTAATCAGAGCCTGGAAGCTACCCGATCATGGAACAAGCTCAGTTCAGGAAACACAAGCTCAGATATCAGTGTAATTTAATGCATAATTAGACACATGTCTTTATTCTTCTAAGACTTTAGGATGATGGATATTGTATGATTCAAAGTCTTCACTGGTGTGCACACTTCAAGTGTTTCATGACAGAGCTGGAGGGCAATAAAGGTTCAGCCTAGTTGTATTAACCTGAAATGACATTTGGGTTTGACAGACATCAGTTGTCAGTAGGCAGCAGAGCATCTGAATTCACAGAGGAGGAGAAGGATGTGAGCTCCCTGGTGTGACATCCAGCTGTTGCCAAGTTGAGCTAAGGTTGGCTCCAGATATGTGTTTCACAGACGTGTTAATACCTGAGCAGGGCAATCTGGCATCAAGTGTGCCAATATACAGTTTTGTGCAATAATATTAATTACATATCATCAGCACATAGGATTTGTATTTTCATCGGGTCTTTAGAGTATCACCTACAAAATACATCTGCTCAGCTCAAAGACATTCTGTTTTTTTTACAATAAAGAGTATGTAGACAAAACTTCAAAACTTGAAAAAAAAAATTTAAGCAATTGAGAGAGAAAAATAACAACTTCCTCAGTTAAGCAATTCAGTGGAATAAACATACAAGCTCCCATGGCAATTATTCAGATCTATCCAAGCTACAATGTTTGTTAGCAGGCAGTGAAGGCAGGTGCGGGTTGTTTTAAATTCCATCGCTAGTCCAATCCTGTAATTGGATTTGGTAGCACGGAGGTGTCTGTGACCTTTGCTGTGAAGCAGCTTGTTTAAAAAGGAGCTCTTGTAACATCTGACACCTCAGACAGACTGATGACAGGTACAATGACAACTCGCCTGAGAGAATGGTTTAATCATTTGTAAACCGGAGATTTGTGAATGACAGCTCATGGCAGGATGCTTTCATTACAAAGTGATTACCGATGCAATATGAATCAATGATAATCAAGGAACAAGATCATTTGTGTTTACTAGTCACTGATCCCAAATCAATGTTTAATTCATTATGCAAGGTTGGAAATTTAAAGAGTCAATTCGATTTATCCTCCGAGGCTTCCGCGTGAAATTTGAATATGTATTCAGGGATTTCTAGGGCTTCTCTGGAAATTAATAATTAAATCCTGTCCAGTGGCTGCAAATACCATCAGCAACCTCTCAAGGCTCTGGAGGATTTAACATGCATCACAGTTAATGGCCACCACGTGAATGCTTAAATGTTTCAAAAGGTTATGTACCCTGTAGCCTTTTCAAAAGGTTATCCACCATGCAGTGTTAGAGCCATCACCTAGTGGAGGTGTTGGGGTTACACGGCTTCTCTGGCTTTGTGTATCTGGCAGCAAACTCACCTTCAGTATTTAGCACTTGTCAGTGTCGACACACAACCACCACACGTATTCACCCTGACTGTGATCTGACAGGTACACAGCCAGAAGTGACCAACCTGATTGACAGCTTGGTCTAGTACAAAGGTTATTTTTCTTTTATTGCAGAAACATGAAAATTGTTATATATGTCTATGTTGCTTTTTTGTACTTCTCATAACATTACATTAAATTACATGTCATTTAATTGATGCTTTAATCCAAAGCAACTTACAATTACATTTAGTCTACGCAGGGCCATTTTTGGGGTTCAGAATCTTGCCCAAGGACACTTCAGCATGGGCTGAGATTTGAGCTGCCGAACTTCTGGTTAGAGGACAACTGCTCTACCCCCTTAGAGACAGCCATGGCTAAGGACAACTTTAATTGTCTTGTAAGATATATGACTAGCTGAAAATATGACTGAAAGGACTTGAGCCAAAAATCAAAACAGTACTTAACTACATTTCCAAGGAATATATTGCACTTGTAATTGTGTATTGCTTAGCAACAGTTTTTTGCTACTTAAATTTGTTACTAGATTAGATTAGTAGGATATAATTTGTACATGTTGTTGCTGTTGGGCAGAAAACTTGTAGTAAACAAACACTGTGAGATCTATTTAGAAACTCTTTTCTACTTTTCACTGGTTCAATTATTTATAAATCCACCAGATTAGTAATTCGCTATAAGGGTTGCCTCCTGACAGCCACAATATCAAACGTATGACAATATAAATATGAAGCACTGCTAAAAATATAGTGAAATTGATAGGCATGATTTTGAGAGTGAACTTTATATTTATCCTTGTGGTTTTACTTTTTTGAACCTCATTGACCTGAGGACTATTCTTTCCCCTATGGTCATCAGTCACTTAAATCCACTTAGCCAGAGAAAAATCCCAAACAAGAAATATAATAACGTCCAATTATTGTTTCTGTACTGTTTGTATTCAGTTTCAGAGCATTTCAACTTCTTTGCAGGAGAAGTCCACAAAATGCCCCCACAGCATCGTCAACATGAGAGGGCAGAGATACATATGAAAAATCATTTGGCAGAAAACTGAAAAGACTTCCATCACCTTTAAAGCAAGAGATCTAAACCATTCATCTATCACAAATGCAATATGCTAGATTTGTATGCAAAAGCTCACCCATCCTATGGGCATAGATCACAACTGCAGCAGGTAAGTGAGACTCCTGTATTTGTACTTTCACACTGTTAAATTCATTCTTCCACACCATAACTCTGAATCCAAACTAGCGGCATTAGTAAGCGCGATCAGACACATCCTATGCTTTGCTGTTAATCATCTTGCAGCAGTGTGACAGGTGTCATGATGTTATGTTTCGTCAAGCAGGTGTTGGATTCTATATGTGGAACATAGTGAAAAGGCTAAATCATTAGGGTTTCACAACTGGTTTACCTAGAGAACAATATTACCTCCGCCAAGGAGGTTATGATTTTGTGTGACTGTTTGCAGGATTACGCCAAAACGACTTGATGAATGACCACAAAACTGGAGAGAGAACGCGGTGGATAGATGGAGCATTTCTTCAACATTTAAATGTATTTCTCAGAGAAAAATGCATCGACCTTGATGATGTGTTGTGAGTGTTTGACAAATTTGGTGCACATCCAATTAAAAATCCAGATCTAATGAATATAAAGTTGCCTTCAAACAAGGAGCGGCCCTTGTTTGTGAGGTATGTGCTCCCTTTGGCCATCAGAGTTGCAGATTGGACTTGCTTTATAACCTGAATTTTACAGTTTGCCTCCTAAAGTTAATGTCAGAGCAACAGTGTCAGGAGACTTTTCTTTTGGTCTGCAAGGCGAGAATAAGCTTCATCTGACCAGTCAACGATAAGAGCCTGAAGCATTGCATTTAAGGGAAATGTTATAACAATTAGCAAATACTACAACAATGTAAACAGCTTAATCAAATGTTATTTCTACCCTGAGCAAAACGGGTAATCGGATTATTGTTGCATGCAAACATAATTAATCAAATTTCAAGATGTGTCACGAAAAGAAGATGTATTAATGTTCATGCACCACACAAGGACATGAATCATTTTGTACATCATCAGACAAAAGTGCAAAGGATTCTTGAAATAACACAAACAAACAGATCTATCAGCAAACCGAATCAGAGGACAGCAGATAATGATTTTGTACTTTACTTCATCATGCTCCATTAAGGCTTTATAACCCATACAGAACATACAACTAAGTTGGCTTTGAAAAGGCTAACCATGTGTTCTACAGAGCACTTAATGTTGACTTTATGTGAATGTAGCCTTTGCTGGTGTTTGGACTATTATTCTCCACTCAGAACATATTGTTCAAATAGGAACAAGCAGCAAATACATTTCAAGCTCTGTGTCGCGCAGAATATCATTGAGATGCAGACAGAGACAAAGCATCTGAGACAAATTCCCATTCGACTTTTATAGTCCTTGAGAGCATAATGAAAGTCTTATCTCTCTAAACATGCATAGATCTCACTAGAATTAGGAGTTCTTTGACCTGCAGTGCCTTTGAGATAGATCTATCAAAACTGTTTTCAACTAATGCTGAACTGAGTTCAGTTGAAACAGGGCTGACTCCGGACTGGCACGAGGAGAAAAAAGAGACTTGTCGGTAAGCTCTAACCTGTCATCTCTTTTTATTAATATAGATAATTTGACAGTACAAATGATGCACAACAATCACCACAAAACAACGATTATAGACCCTCGTTTAAATATAATATATTATGCAAATTAGTCTACAAAGCGAGAGATGATTGCGACTGGTTACATTTGATGAACTGTTTGTAAACAAGCCGAGCATCTTTAAGCCATCAAGAATTTTGACATCATCAATAATTAGCGATGGAAGCCTGATTACAGCGAAATGACAAACAGGACCGGGGCTTCATCTGTCCACATTAAGATAAGCTCGAGTGAGAAGTGAGGAGCTTAGGGGAGGCATTCAGTGGGATGCTGATTTGAATATGATTAATGGAGGGCCAGGTCTGCAAATCTCATCCAGCTCCCACAGCCAGTACGCCTCTGATAGGCCACCACTCAAAGTTGCTCTTGCTATCACAGCTCACACCGACCGTCTGTTTCTGCTGAGAGTTCAGGGAGGGGCGGCTGGGGGGGGGGGGTGTCTGGGTGCTGTCTAAGCCAAGATCACAACGCAAAGGGTCAGAGACGTGCACTCCATCTGGACAGGAGTTCAGCATCACGACACGCCGGCCAATAAAAGGGGAGCGGTAAAAGTTGTAATCGGAGACCGTCTGCTGTTTTGTTGCCCTCTGTTCAGCCTTCACCAAGTTACAGCCTCACACCCAAAATCTGATAACTGCTTCATGGGGAAAATCTGCTGAGAGACGGGAAATGATCCCTTTATCACTGCTCCTCCATTTGAATCAATCAAACAACCAGACAGTATGAGGGGAATTGAATGCAGCACACACCGACCGCATCATGTCTCATCGACTCACAGACCACTGATTCATGTAGAATGCTGCCATTTCACACCCCTGTTGATACACATAGTGCACACCAGGAGAGTTGCATGTGCAAATCTGAAGAGCAGAGTTCATCAAGTTACTGCTTCCACCAACCGGTTAACAACCCGATAAAAAGCAATTGGTATTGATATGGGTGATCCCAGTAACATTTTCTGTAAGATGATTGTGAGATTCCTCCTGTGTAGGATTTATAAGTCTAGTCAAACCAGAATATAACTCTGAAAATCTGGAGGGAAATGAGCATCAACTTCACTGAACTTTGACTTTCAAGATTGCATGCTGACTAATTTCATCAAATGCACCTTTATCAACTTTATCGACAGCTTGACCTCAAACATTCTTCAAGTGCTACAAAATTCACGATAAAGCCCAAACTAATTGTGTCATGCCACTTTCTAGAGAGGCATCGAGTCAGCTTGACTGAGAAGGTAGAAGAAAAGATTCTAAAAACCAAAACTATGGTCCAGTGGTGTTTGAATGCAATATCTCAGAAGTCATGTATTAAACCAGGGGTTCTAAAAAATGGCAACCCCTGAACCCAAAAATAAAAGTGCCAGAAAAATGTGACCCTGATTATGCCTTGAGTTGGTTGAGCCAGCTCTCGTGAAAAAAACAAAACAAGCTATGTGCCCATTTCTAACTTGTGGTGGTGTAAATTCACCTGCTGCACAGAATGCGGTCATTACTACTAATCCCCTTAAAGGTAATGTGGGGGTCATTAAAATAAATGAGAAGGCTGATGACATAATCTGTATTCGCATGGTTTTGATCTTTGGTAACTATTGTGGCTCAGATATGCTATTTCTAATTATTTTTTATAATATTTGATTCCTGGAAATCATCTTGCGAATTCCTGCTTGTTATCTCGTGACCTCCCAGGGGGGTCCCTGTCCCCTAGTGTGGGAACCACAGTAATAAAACACTACAGCAATGGCCCTCAGGCATTTAAAAAAAGAAAAAGACTGAATAGATATTCAACGTTATTCAACAGATGCTGTGAGAGAAGATCGAATTTATGAGTTTTCCATCCCTACTTGTTCCATTTGATGTTATCCCACCTCCTCACATCTGTCTCATGCAGTCCAATATGTGCATATTCAAAATGACCTGGCCTTCGGACATTTCATTTACATCCGCTGCTCACTGTGTTAAGATCGTATTTCCTCAGCCACTTTGAAGCGAAGCATTAGTTTCAGCAGTTGGAGTATTTTGCTAAGATTATGTGGACAGTCTTTTCTGAACAGGATAACCTACACTCAATATGAGCCATGTGCAAAAAGCTCTCGTGCAAGACACACACTAATATGATGAATGTCCACTACAGAGAGGTTTTATTCCACAATTGAACAATGCTATGATTTTCATGAGCAGACCAAACAAACAAAAGCATCTGCTATAACAGGAACCTTTATCATTACAATCTCTATCAGGTCTGACACTAGCAGAGAAGAGGATTGCGCCAGAATAAGGTAAAACAAAAAAAAAGCAGTCGTCTGAAACCAAGAAGGTTTTCCTCAGTGTGTAAATCTTAAAGGGCAAATACAAAACAACTCAAAACACAGAGCTGAGCAAGCACATGATTGTCAGTGTCAAAAGCAGTCTTCACTGTCTCTGTAGGCAGATAACACAAACCAGTGTCATTCAGAAAATCCCTATGAGTATTAACTACTTCAGGATCCTTTTGACTTTCAAGCTTGGTCAAACGTAATCTGAAAGGACAAAGGCAGCTTCAGTCTCTAAAGGACACTACTGTTAAATGAGAGAAAAAGAGAAAAACAGATGTTCTGGTATTGGACAGAGACATGCCTGGGCTGTCACTTTCCCCAAAATTCAAGTTGGAACCCATTTTGGCAGGACTCTAAATTCATCCGAATATATTTGAATAACCGAGAGTTCACTCTTGCTTAATAATGCAAAGTCTACAAACAGACTACCTTTGCAACTTTGCCGTCATGGTGTCGAAAAAGATGTTAGGGTATTAAAATTGTTAACTTAGGGCGGCTTTGCTTGATAAATTCCTCTATTTTATTTTATTTTACTCAAGTTCACGAGACTATAAAACACGTCACGCTGATAATGAGCGCCCTCTGCTGTACCATGTTCATGTAGGAATGAAAGCTTCGGGTTTAAGCTACCACCCCTGCCTACCTGTTTCTTTGCAGTTTTCGTGCTCAGCTGAACGGCCGCAGCATCTGATTGAGGCAAAGCTGAAAATTGAAAAAAGAAAAGAAGCTGCTTAAAAACTTCTCTCTTTTTGACACTGCCTTTAATTATATTTGGGACTAATAATCTATACAGTTGACAAAGTTTGTGCACCTCAGGGCAAATTATATATATTTGGCTGACTTTTGAGGATAAAAGAAGAAAATACAACCCCTGCAGCAAACCACATTAAAAGGGAACTTCTTCAAATGTTAATTCACTACTCAGTTAATACAGAACTTCAAAAAACAGAAACGAAATTAAACATGTGGCATGTGATGGAGCTTTGGCCCCCCACTAAGTTGGTAAGTAACGCCTCCTTTAGAAAGTGTTAATCACGGGGAGGGAAATATTCTGCTTCCGAGCTTATGTGGAAGCTTGTGCACAGGAAGTGGTATGGAGGGAAGAATGTGTTCCAATAACTATCAGCCGGAGACAGCTGTCTGGCGGTCATTCAAAGACAGTGACATTGAAAAGAGGCTGGTGTCTGCAACAGTACAATGACCCGAAGCAAACCTCAAAATCTATCAAGAGCTATTTCAAGAAATTCAAGCTGGAGCTTTGGGAAGGGGTCCTCACCATCCCAGGACCGGAACATCATGCTGTGTGTGCAGGAAGGCCGAAAACTAATATCAGAACTTTCAGTTATTTTGAAATCTCATGAAAAGCACTTTCAATTACCTTGATGTTGAAAAGCGCTATATAAATACAGACCATTTACTTTCATCAATTTAGAGTCGTCAGTTAAAAGCTGCATGTCTTTGTACTGTGGGAGGAAACTGGAGAAACTGGAGAAAACTCACAAAGACACTGGGAGAACATGCAAACTCAACACAGAACACCGGCTGAACTAGGATTCAAAACAGGAACATGCTTGCTGTGAAGCGACGGTGATAAACTGCTCATGCCGTCATGAATATTATTCATATTCAAGTGCACATATTTTACTATTTTAACAGGGGAAGATTTCCAATGTTAATCCCAGATAGGGTAAAATAAATAGTGTCTACTGGTACATGTACGTAGGGTTGGAAAATGTTGGAGAGTTCCTTCAAGGGACGACAGTCTTACCTTAACAATATCAGTGTGGAGACTGCTGAGTCTTGTCTCTGGGTTCATGTCGCTTTAAAGGCATCAAAGGGGAAGTCAGCAGAGAGCGTGTCATCCCTATCAAGCCATACATGCATTAAGGTCAACCTCGACAAAGTCAACATCTCTGAGCTACTGAACTGAACCAACCTGCAAACAAGAGCCGACTGAGCTCTGCTCATGTTACTGCATCTGCACCACACTGACTGCAGTTCAAAATAGATCATAATAAGGATGAAGAAAATAACTATCCCTATCAGTTTGAATCTCTCATGGCTTCCCAACTAATCATCCTCATTATATTATTGTAAAGAGCAGTTGTGTCACTTCTGATGTTCTGTGCGTGAATAAAGGACATATTTTTACATATCATTCCCAGTGAACAATTAATTACTGTTTGTGTTTGTGTCGTGAATATAGAAAATAAAACTGTCCTATCATTAATCCTGTGTTCAGGTAACTACAGCTCCATGTAGTCAAGGTCTAAAACTGTCCTGACCCTGTGTTTTTATTTCACTTAACCATCTGGCTGCTCAGTGCTGCAAGGTCACCTTTCAGCCCATGTTCACTCTTAAATGTAATATAATCACTAAAGTTTGGCCAATGCTTACAAAGACACAAAGGAGCAAAAAAAAAACCATTACATTTACAAGCCTTATTCTGATGGCTCGCTTGTTATCGCTTCCTTTCTTTCTCATTTCTTTCTTTCTTTCTTTCTCATCAATTTACAAGCTTAGGTTTTTGGTCAAAATCCTGTTCAGCTTTGCAGAAATGCCTCAACAATGCAAGTGGTTAGGAGGGGGGGGGGGGGGGGGGCAAAAGCTCTATTACGCAACAATATCCTTTCTCCAATTTCCAGATAGACACAAGCACCATCATTGTTCCACCTCTTATATCAAATTCATAGCTGCATCACCAGGTGATCATTGATCCAAATTCACACAGAGGTGATAAAACCGATACCAGTACACCTTTCAAAGCGTGTATCAAAGTCAGAGAAAGCTTGGCTTTTAGTATAAGTTTCCTGCACAGACCCACAGACAGATACATTCAAAATGAGTGCATTAAAATGCAAAGACAATTAAACCTCAGCAGCATGCACCGAGCAACAGAAAACCATATAAAGCCTCTCCACTATAACACGGCCCACAAGTTTGCAAATCCACAGACTGAGAAAAGACATTTCCTGCCTTGAAGAAGATAAAAGTAACCACAATGGTCTTGTTTCTGCTTGTGAGATTTATCACTTGGCAAACCAGCCTTAATACTTTGGGATTTCTTTATAAAAAAAAGATGGATTTTTATTTTATTTTTTATTTAATAACCATTTTTAGACTGAACAACCTGGAGTTTGCTTTGGGAAACATTGCCATAGTTAGAAGTTGTAAAGAAGGTCATTTGTGTGGTCCCTTACAGAACACCACACATTCTCACACAGTGCGGAAACTCTGCATGCGTTTTATTAACTGGCTCTTAACTTGAGTCCAATTTACAACACTTGTACTTTTTCGGGGGGAAAGATCATACTTTTCACATCACTGCATTTATTTAACAGCTTCGGAGACTAGTTACTATGCAGACAAGTGTTTTCCACATGGTCACCTTCTGAAATGTGATGCGTGGTCACTGATTAAACTCTCCAACAGAATAAAATGTAGTTATAAAAACCTGCACCTCAACCTGCTCCAACAATAAATGCTGCCTACGGCTCATTCGTATGAAAATTATATTTATAACAACACAACATTGGGAGGGGAACCTGCGTAATGAGAACTTTAACCTCTGCTATTTATTAATATTGAATTGATACGACTTGTGCAAGGTTTCAAGTTGTACACGTCTCTTTGTTGTAATAATACTTTTTTTTACCATGTGGTTTCCTTTTACTCAATTAAACTATGAAAGTACCACTGGTCCCACACTCCACTGAACAACTAACATCCTAATTAAACATGTGAGGACTAAACCTCTTTTTCTCCGAGCTGTAATGTTCCTGTGGGCTACAGTGGAGGTATGGATCATTAAAACACTCTGTAACATCTGTGTTTAATCTTTCTGTTTTCAGCTAACAAGGCACGGTGTGCCTCGTCGCACACTGTTAAAACGTGGGGTGCTCCGCTGCACGACGCAGATATAAAGCTGTGTCTTGTTTTTAATCAGCGAGCTACAGTGAGATATGTTCTACATGTTCAAAAGCCCAGAGAACTGAGACAAATCTCCAGGTGTTCTGATTCCTCCAATCATACCATTATATGAACCTGCGTTGCCACAAATTGGAAAATTCTGAATCTGAAAACAAAGATAGGAGGTTGAGCGACTTTCTCTTATAATGACAATGCAACAGTCATTGAGAAAATGTATAATGCACAAGCAGGATATACTTAATATGCATGTAAACAGAAGGAATAAAGAGCGAAAACAGAAACTGTCAGTTCAAACTGTATAATAATTGAGATGTCAGAGCATGCCAAATGTGTCACTGATTGTAGAAGTGATGCATCAAAAGCAGATTATTAATAATATCTACCTAGATAAAATACAACACGTTGTGTATTTTATGTGCTTGTATCAGGGAGCGGGAAAACTATTACTTTCACCTTTTAGTCACGCAGCTGCATAAAATCATGCAAAGGACACCGTGAACACATTTGTGCTCCTCAACATGCAACACAATCAACACACAAACAAGAGTGCGGGAGCGTGTAATGCATCATAAGCCACGCCTCTCGAGGTGGAGGCTCCGCGGACCCGCGTGGCTCTCGTCGCCAGGGCTGTCCACTCGCACAAACTAATGAGATCATCCTGGGTGAAGTGGAGCTGAAAATGAATCGGCCCCTCCCTATCCCCCACCGGCACGCCGGGCACATGTCTCCTGCACCTTGTGCGTACGCCAAGGCCATCCATCGTCTGCCGTCACGCAGGACAAGTGGCTTCACTCAGGACAGACACGGCACAGCACAACCTCCAGACCCCAACACAAGCACCCGACAGGAAGCCTGCATTTAATTAAATCACAAACGGGTCATATCCACCAACAGCATTCCAATAAAAATTATTGTGATGTTTCCATTTTGGTAATCCTTCACTTGAGGCTTGAATTCAGCCACAAATGACTGCAGCCAAAGGCCAGTTATTGTTTGTCCACTCTGTATTTGTTGATAAAGGAATGTCAGCAGAGTAGACACACAGGAAATCGTCGTATCTTCAGGACATATTTTCTATTAAGAGGAAAAGGCTATTTAATTTGAACACAGTTTTGCTCTGAGACAGAAGTATAAGAACATTCCTGCGGGTAATGAAATCACCATGCACAATCAGTGGTGGGGTTGAAGGATGGCAGCGATCTTGATCTATTAGACCTTGCAGCCCGTTTCTCTGCTGCCTCAGTATTAGGACAAAGCGCATTGATGAATTCCTGCAAGGGCAAGCTTTTTCTGGACAGACCCAAACATAAACAATCCAGTGCAGGGGAAAAAGGAGGTGCAATGTGGCCATGAAGATAAAGCTTAATCTATCACAACTCGGTAAGTGTAATAGGAAAAGACAGTTTAAAGGTTTAGAATAATCACAGATGTCAGGAGCTGGTGTTCACAGTGCGAGGGATATGAGTTGACTGGGAAACATAATGTCTCAAGGAGCCGTGTTGTGAGACGGGCTGGGCCTGGGACAACAGCCTGAGCAAGTCAGAGGAAAGTGGTGCGGGTCACAGAGCCAGATGACTGACAGTGGCACAGAAGGCAAAGTCAACACGGCCCGGCTGCGGGGACAGACACCCAGCAGAGGACAAACAGGCCTTTGACCGGGCAACCTGCTCCGGAGAGTGAGGAGGACGCCAATGCACGGTCTTGTAGCCAGAAAGCCGGGGCCTGTATTTGTGATGGGTGCCTCACTCTGGATGCAGGCGTCCACATGAATGGCTATTCACCATGCAAATTCACACATAAAGGAGCGGGTAGAGTCGCACTGTCGAGGTACCAGTTTACAGCGAGTGTAAGCAGCTCATCACACGATTGGCTCATTGCAAATCCATTCAGTGTGCGGTGCATTAATCATGCTGCGGGCTGCCGAGGTTCACCATTTATGCTTCTCTGTAGATTACAAGAGAGGGCTATTGGAAATTCTGCCTAATAGCAAGGAAGCTCTCTTTATGCTCGCCGCATTCATTTATTTTTCCAGTGTTGCATGTGGCACTACATGCATGCTAATGGAGGTTTGATAGAGCGGCTGACGGATCCAGTATGTGCCCAGAATCTGCAGGGACCTGTATATATGAGAGCCACCCCTCTTTGCAAGCAAAGCATTGTGTTCACCAAGTTTAAAGGTACATTACCGGGCCATTGGTGGAAATAGCTTGCCGTACAGTAGATATAGACATCATTATGAGATTCTCAATCCCACCCATCAAACTCCCATGGGCTCCTTCTCAATTACCTTCTCCCTGCAAAGCTGCACTGAGAGGAGTTCTGACATTGCATTCAGCACTAATGTGCTGTTACTGCCTCACAAAATAAGATTGCATTACAAAAAAGGGTTGCGTGAATTAACCCAGATGTAAAAATAGCACACAAATTCGCACCCGCCCCGAGCACCCCACACATCCACACACCTACCTCGGTGCACGGCTGCTTATTGGATTAATAATTCTCCATTAGAAGACATGCGCAACGAAAGCAGCTGATTGTCAGAGGCGATCACGATCATTTAGGGATTGTCAAACTTGATCAGAGCCAACCCCGTCCGACGAGGCAGCGGCTCACTGCTGAATGCATGTATATTAAAAGTAGCAACGCTGCACGCGTGGACCACTGAGGAGCACACGGATCCACGAAACATCACACACACACTCGCATTGTTTCGTCAACATCAGATAGGACCATGGACGGGATTTGATGGATGGGAGTGCCAGAGGGAAAGTAATTTCCACACACATATTCTAGGTGCTATGGATAAGAGGAGGAAAAGGAAAGTTTAACTGGTTCCTCCACGGCTGGTAGATATAATAGAGAATACATTTGGATTATGTACAAGGGCAAGAGGCCAAAAAGTGTAAGAAAGTAATTAAACACTGCTGTCTACAGCAATCCTCACAAGCGTGATCCTTACCACTGTAACTGAGAGCCTGGAGAGGGATACTGCTATAATGCACAGGGAGCACTTCACATTACATTGGTGGGGTTACATGGTCTAGTCATTTTAACACTTCCACTGTGTGGAAAGTGGTCCTGGGTGTTACATGTACAAGTGTAGGTTCATGTGAGCAGCTTCATCCTGCTCCACAGGAGACATGGGTTGGATTACAACCCAAGCAGACTCATTATCCGAGGCAGCATTAGAACCCAAACACATTGGTGGGTCCTCATCCTCACAGGGTATTTTCAAATCTTACAGTATGTAATAACCATGGTTTATACCAGGAATAATGCCTCAGTAACATTGTTAACATTTGATCCGGTTAGTTTTGTTTTCACTTTTGCAATCGAGGGAACAGAGATAAGACACACATACCTGCTGCCGTCATTATCCACTTGGGCCACGTCTGCCTGAACTGGACATGAAAGGTCTGTAGACGGGTGAGCACCTGACTTTGCTGTGTAGTAAATCTGGCTTTTGTGCTCGTTAACTTTTTAAAATAAAGTGCATAGAAAAAAATGTACCCTCTGTTTGAAAGTAGAAAATGTATAAAGTATAAATGGCAACCGTCCTTGTCTTTCAGAAGTCATATCATCAGAGAAAAAGACAGCAAGCAGTCATGGTAGCCGCTTCCACATTTTCTTCCTCTATCATTTATAACTGTTTAATGTTTTAATTGATCAACTCCCTGCAATTGTTTAGAAAACCCAAACTAGGACAGGAACATGGTTGAGTTTGATCTGGACTGATGGTCTGTCCCCTGATCACATTTCACACCTGTTACCATGGATCGGACTAAACTGAGATGTCTGAAGGTAGGTGTGAAAGCCCTCTAAGACTTATATCTAGAAAATTAAAATAAAAAAATAGGCGCAGTTTGCAAATACCACCTATAAATGAAAACTGTTACCTGACTTATCTGATCACACATTCGTCCATGTCCCACCAGGACTAACTAGCTCTGCTGAAAAAGCATATTTTGTCTGTCGTCACCACTTTTATTAGATCATCATTCTAAAACAGGAAGACAGCTATGTAAATCAGTGTGACAGGTCGTAGGGGCTGTGAAGTCAAACGGCTCCTGTAAATGTAGTTTTATTCACACTCCGCACGGCCAAGTATTAGCTGCATATATTGGCAGGAAAATGGTGCGAAGGAAAGGGATAAAATATACATTCCCATTGCAGACAGAGGCTTCCTGTTCCAGAAAGTAAAATCCATACATTGCTATGAGGCACAAAGCTGCACGGCACTCTCCACCAATCAGCCGGGGTGAACTAACACCTCATGCAGCAGGGCAAGGTTTTATCTGACTAACCAGCTCCCAATCTTATTTTAACTAAACATCCCCACATCACTGGTCTTATGAAGCATGCTTTTGGAACTCTTGAAAGGACATAACTTATTACCCCCAAAAGACACTTTTTTGCGATTTCCATACTAATGATGAGCAGATACTCCACGTGTTACAAACACCATCTTTTCAGGTGTTTGCAGTAAGTGTATGTGAGGAGGCTGCATATTACAGGCGTTCTATCAGTGTCGTGCAGCTGTCGCTCCGGTTGAAGCCGATTCAGTGTTTGAAAATGTGCTCCGCTGCTAATGTGTTAGCGATGCCGGCGGAACAGAGGATTTGTTAGGTGAAACTAAGCTCGGCTCCCATCGTCTTTCTGAGGTTTTATCCTCAAACATCTTTCCCTCACACCTCAGAGTCTGACTGAAAAGTCTCCCTTTTCTACATTCCCAAACTTCACTGTGGCGTACTGATGGTTTGTGCAGACAGCGAGTGTGTGTGTGTGTGTGTTGGGGTGCTTATATTTGGGCTGCGGATAAAACTTTTTCCCCTGAAATTATTTTGCAAGCGTGCAGCTGTTTACTTTCAATATTTCTTGGGTAATCCTGTTCTGGACTGGAGCTATAAACTAAGATATTACTGTAAACAACTAAAATCTAGGATATTGGCATTGGTTCAGAGGTGTAAAAATATATAAACAAAAAAACACTTGGACTTCTACAGTTGCAATCAGCTTCCTGAAAACCAGTGATTAAGAAAAATCTGATATTTTCTGTGGACAGAAAGAATAATAATAATTTATCTATTTTTCCAAAGCACAATATGTTGCCTGGCTGGGAAGATTAGGCTCAACTCATGGGTGACCACTGAGTGAAGGTGGCCATTTTACAGAAGAGATAAGCTATTAAAGTCTGTTTGTGCAAAATCCTGATACAATAACCAATGGGTTCACAGCCGGGTCTTTATGAATAATTGATTTTTGAAGTATTATTGTGCAAAACAACAACAACAGAAGGAATTATTTATGGAATAGTGTATACGTTTCCCAGTGAAATGTAAAGACAATGCTTTGCTGCATCCGGACTATTATTAGCATGTGAGGGCGCAAAAGATAAAAGATGGAAGTAGCTCCCAGTTCAGCATGGTACGGTACATGTTATCGTGCCATCCACTTACTATCAGACAAAACAGTGAGGAGTTGGCACTCTAATTTATTCATAAGCCAGGCTTCTTCTTCCGTGGAGTTTTAGACAAAGAGATCACACAAAGGTAAGAGTTCTGCTGAGAAAAGCAAATTAGAAATAGAACACATCAAACCTCAGGTGGGAAGAGTTTACATGTTGCACTGTGCAGGTTCGCTTGGCAGTGCTCTCCAGCTGCTGAGCTCAACAGCTGACAAGATGAGGTTTGGTATGAAAGAAAGCGAGCAGATGGTTTGCTTTGACACAAAATACGGGGGAGTCTGCTGGTTTTTCCATTCTTTCTAACACTGTGGTGTCAAAATGCTCTTTCCTGGCTTTAAGGCTTGATGCAGCTGCATGTCAAGAATAATTCAACGTGCACAAAGCTTTACGGTCTCCATCAAGCTTTCTGTCAGACTCTATCAGGGAGTGAAGGTCACCACTCTGCCCTGCTTCCTGGCCTCCCTGCAGTCCGACCACGTGTCCTCACTCCAGCTTCCCTCGGAATCTTCTCTGACTATGTGGTCGAGGATCAGAACCACTTCCTGTGTCTCAGTCCCTGATTGCACAACGCTGATGAGTTCTTCACTCCAGTGTTGGTCTTTCTGAAAGCCAATACTGATACCTAAACCTGCCATTTTCTGGGACAGTGAATTATTTTGTTTTGCTCCAAAATTAAATTCATCTTCCCAAAAAAAACTGTCTTGACTTACAGTCGAGTGAGAGTTTTTTCTGTTTGGCTGCTCTTGAAGGTATTACAAATAGATTTACAGTTGATTAAACGGTTAAACTGAACATCATGCTTGGAGTGAACATGCTGTTTGAAACAGTTATAAATTGACAGGTGTAAATATACAATAAATGCACCTCAAAGTACATACAGTACATACAATATAGATAAAAACAAAACCATGATCAAAATGTAATTCATATCAGATAATAGATTTTTATCCAACATAAGAACAGAAAATTCATGTATGACTATTTTGATAATAAAACAATGATCCCAGTCAAACAAAAGTGCCAAATATTTCCTAATCTCAACTTCTGAAATGTAAAAAAGTTTTTATTTGTTTGAAATTGCTGTTATATGTATTGGGGTCTTTTGAATTAATCAGATAAACAAGACACCTGATCTCTTTGAATAATGTATAACTCCTCAACACAGTGAAGGTGCACAAGAGTGTCGCCTAAATTTACACTAGCAGCTAAATCATTATCATTTTATATGAAAATATAACCTATGAAAGTAAAATGAATAAATGTGTCGGAAAAGATGTCACTCCATTCAGGATACTCCTATTACTTCATCATCCTTTTAATGGATCTCCAAAACTCCCCCCCCCCCCACACACACACACATTTTATAGACGCATATAGAAGTTTCGAGCATCAATCGTTCTTTACAGACGGGCCCATCTGGTGTTTTCACCTCAAGTTATTAAATCTCTTCAAAATGACTAATATGCAGCTCAACACTTGCCAACACGTTTGACTCCCTTGACAGACAGCAGCCAATCAATAGTCACACCTTAATAATCACACCTCTTCTCTGCACTCATCTCAAAGTGACAACAATCAGGTTACATGACAGAAACAAATAATGTATGCTGTCTCTGGTGTGCAGTTTTCCCATTAAATAACCAGAGGCTCCATGAATAAGAGCAGGTTTCTAATAAAGAGAATTTACCACTTTCTTAATCACGAGCCTACAGAGCCCCATAGGTGTGATCAGGTCTATATGATCAATATCTCTCTCTCTCTCTCTCTCTCTCTCTCTCTCTCTCTCTCTCTCTCTCTCTCTCTCTCTCTCTCACTCTCTCTCTCTCTCTCTCTCTCTCTCTCTCTCTCTCTCTCTCTCTCTCTCTCTCTCTCTCTCTCTCCCTCCCTCCCTGCCGGCATCAGTATGTGACATAAACCATGTGACGCTGTTAAGAGCAACAAGACCAAGGAGACAAGATGCACCGACCATTTGAGTCATTTGAGAATATTACAAATTAGCCCACACACAAAGCAACGCTGCCAATGTGCTAACAGTTTTGTTGGCAATGTTGCCACAGATATCAGGTTGTTAATTGGTTGAAGTTTGCCAATGCCAAATTAATTTAGCTTTTTAGTAATCCATTTTTTATAATTTGATAATGCTTTTATATGGATTAATGCATTTTGTATTTGGAGTGCATAAGAGGGGATGGTAATAAACCTTCATTTTCATTTCAGTGGTTTTGTGACATGATGATTTGGCGATTTTGGATTTGCACATTTCTGTACCTGACACTAAATGCCTTGATTTTACACATTGTAACTGTTGCCACTATAATAATGTAATATGTTATAAAATTTTCTAATGTTTATTTTGTATTTGTATATATCATTGCTGTAATTAGAAATAAGACTTCTATTTTGAAGCCTCCGCTGAGCTGCATGTTTTGAGAAGAACCATCTAGAGGACACTCGGAGAAGTAACACGAAGAAGAGACACAGAGAAGCAGGCAGATGGAGTTACACACCTGTCTAACAGTTTGTTAAATAAGAGAAGATAAGAGGATTCCTTTTCAGAACATGCAGCCAACGAGGTATTTTGTTTGTTATTTATTTTAACTTTAACTGTAATTATTGATACTGTGTTTGCTAGTTAGCTAACGCTGTATGTTGTGTCTTTTGTTGCCGTGTGTGGCGCAGTTTTCACGGTCTGATGTGAAGAACAAGACTTTATTAAAGACCCGTGGAGGAAACCATTTGCTGTCTGACTGTGCTTGGGAGGGAGTCATACACATGATAACAATTCTCATTTAGCGTTTGGAAATTATGATATTGCATATTTGTATCAGATGATATGATTAATTTATCAATTAGGAATCAATCTATCATTTAACTATTTGATTATTTGCAGCTACATTACTTACATTTTAATTATTTACCACTAAAAGCCAGGAGAATAACTAAAAACAGCATTTTAATTCATTGTGGGCTCAGTTCTTTGTTTATCCAGGCAATGTATCTACAATATTCACACTCCTTTGAGCTCTGCTTTGGTCTCTACCAACTTACAGGTAAAACAAAATGATGCTCAAATCCAGCTAAATCGTCAACAAGCTTATGACAATCTGTCACTTTGCTGTTTGCTGCTGGACAGTTCGAATACAGTGGATTAATTCAGTGATTTGCTCAGTTGATGAAAGTTGTTGGACTGAACCAAACCTTCACACAGGAAGACGCGAAGGGTGAGGTGATCATTTTCTGGTTTATCACCACACATGACCTCTTTCCCATTACACGTAGTTATCTGATGGACCGTTCATGTAAAATCATCCAATTATCTTGTAATGTTCACTCTGAACATGCGGCCCAGGTCGTGTGTGAAGTAAATGTCAGCCCTCACACTGCCCAGATGCCTTTAATATACATGCAAGATCATAAATTCAATATTTACAAGGTGGTCATGTAACAATTCATACCACTGTAGAGGCGTGGTAATGCTGCGAGGACAGTTTCCAGGTGCAGCCTCTCCTTCAGGAACAACACAGCCATCACTTCTACTGGGAGACTTAACAGTAAAATGCAACATAACCATGTCACAGAGCTGAGTCTGTCCGGCTGCTGACCAAGGAAGTATTTCACTTGGAGAGCAGGAGCGACTGACAGATGCCTCAGCGGCAACACAGCATTTATCAAGGCATCTGCAGGCTGCGAATACAGAGGCCGCCTCTGCTTGTATCCACCTGCAGCTATCAAGACTGCCAAATCCCAGGCATGAGAGGAGCTGGCTGAAGCAGTACTCCGGTATCACAGAGCTGACCCCGCCAGACAACAGTCAGCTCTGGGTGTTAAACCACCCCATCCGCTCCATACATCACTGTTATCTCTATCACCCCGGTGAAGATTAGCCCTCCGCCCGCACTACCTACCTGTTCAGACTGCTGCTGTTGAGCAGAAAACCCAGAGAACCCAGGAAACATGAAGAGATAACCCAGAAAAACAAGGTTCCAGCTCTGAAATGTGAAGAAACGCACTGACACGTACAAAGTGCCTTTGCTTTTTCTCCCACAATAAACCTCACTCGAAATAATGTGTTTAAACTGGGTGGCTGTGGCTGAGCGGTAGAGTGGTCGTCCTCCAACCTGAAGGTCGGCGGTTCTATCCCCAGTCTGACCCATCTGCATGCCGAAGTGTCCTTGGGCAAGATGCTGAACCTTGAATGGCACCCCATAGAATAACAAAGTGGTGAATGTCAAACTGTACTGTAAAGCGCTTTGAGTGGTCAACAAGACTAGAAAAGCACTATATAAATACAAGGCCATTTAACTGCTCTGATTCCTGTGTGTAAGCTTTTTACTGTGGATTTGCAATAATAAAACTATACTCCTGTGTTCTTTCATGCTGCTGTGTCTCAGATTCACATACTTCCATACTCCCACTGGCAGTTTTGAGGGCAGACGATGTGTTCACACTTGGCAACATGGACTGTACAGTGTCAGTGTGTGAATGGTGAACTTGATATTGTCAAGAGTTTGAGGGTTCAAAATAATGGACACTTTAAACCCATAAAGGTTGCCATCTTTGCTATGTAATTGAAGAGAACAGACCACCAACATATCTTCCCTCAGTGAAAGTGGAATGTAATTTTCAGGGGCACCCACAAGTAAAACACAGCAAGAGCTTTTGGCGGCGCGACACTCACTGTCTCAGGCAGCAATCATCATTCCCAGTGAGTGCACAGCAGCCATGTTTGATTTGGGACAACATGCCCTGTAGGACTCCCCACACTACGTAAGTGAGTGCACTGAGTGTGCTGCATGTTCGTGTTTGATTTTAAACACAGCAGTTGTGTTTGCCTCTGTTAAATAAAACAACAGTGGATGAAATGAGTCCTGACTTTGCTCCGAGGTTCCTCCGAGTCACACCTGGAAGTTCCGCGACCTTAAACTGGGAAACATTGCGTATGTGTCTGTGTTTATTTTTTGCCGACACTGAGAATGCAAATAGCAGAAGACAGATGGAACTTTGTGTCGGTGTATCAGCTGTATTTTATGCAGACTCTGCTGCACTGCCTTCCTGCCGAAACAAGAACATAACTACACTGATGTGAATTGTTTATGCGCTGCATCGTCTCAGTTTTCTGAATAATGACAACCCGGTGGCCAAGGCCGCGTCCCGGCGCTGACATGATGTGGCGATGAGGATGTGCGGGGGGGCCATATGTATTCTCTAGATGACCCTGCTGAGAGTAATGGACGGGGCCACATGAACGTGGCAGGTTTATTAAAGCAGTGCTTCGAAATTAAGCCACAAAGTGGTATATTAATCATCATTCCACGAGACTAAGTGACAGAGGAGTGTAATCATTTAATACAATTTGGGGGGTATTGCATTTGAATGGAAATGGCTTGATGGCATATTTATTATGCTGTAGTACCTTCCTGGGTGGGAGAGGGCTGAGTGTGTGGGCTGCTGGGATTGGGTTCAATTTTCCTAATGCTTGTATATCAGCACAAAAACAAATAACATGAAGGGCTTCAGACATTAGAAGCCAGAGGTGAGGTACTTATTGGCTGCAGCACTTCAAATATGAAACAGCAGAGAGCGGCCAGGACACACACAAACACACAGACACACACACACAAACACACACTTGGTGAAATACTGTAGGTGGTCACAGCTCGGCCAAGGTCTCCATCATAAACTCGTTTAAAATCATTATTTCGAATAAGAAGCTCACTGCTTCTCGGTATATTGCGTGAATAACAGAATAGTTCCCAGCACATAGGAAGGAACCCTCTGCTCGTCAGGCACACATCTCCCGCTGTAGGTGTATCCTGCGCTCCGATCCGAGCATCCCTCGTAGACCAGCGTACTCCGCAAGTCCTGCATGTGCGCTCCTCATGTGCATCTTCACAACTCAACCATTCTGCCACTATCTCTCACCTCTCTCAATAACGTGTGCAACCAGAGCGCCCCCCCCCCCCCCCACCCCCCCAGTCTATTAATCACTGCGCTCTGCTGCCTGAAGGAATGCTCACAGATGCAAGATGCCCCCCCCCCCCCCCCCCCCTCCTTAACTTTCTTTAAAAACGCTCAGAATAATGTGAAGGTGTGGAGCGCATGAGATGGGATCGTCTCCCCCTCCGCCGTCACGCGCTCTACCTGTGCGGACCGAGCGGCACCGGGAAGCCACTGTGTGATTCGAGGGCGCAGGAACGTGCAGGCGGGCAGGACAGCGGCTGAACTCTACAAAGATCGCACACCATCGCAGTGGCACAGCATCTTGGAGCGATGCCTTACCTGATCGGGAGAGGAGAGCCGACAGGGAGCGGATGAGAGGAGGAGGAGAGGAGGGTGCGAGGCGCCTCGGGCAGAGCCTCGCTGTGCGCACCGTGGATGAAAGGGCTGCTACAGGAGTCCCGGCACTCAACTCCAAAGTGAGCCTCGTGTCTGTGTGTTTTCCTCCCCACGCCACCGGAGGACAGCGGGATTCAGACCACTCCCCCCTTCTATCAAACTATTTCCATCACTTTCCTCCCCCTCGCCTTCGCAGCTCCTTCAGCGCTCGTGTCAGACGCGTGTGGTGTTCGCTCTAATGAAGCGATGCTCTGTGAGGAATTCTTTGAAATCAGTAAGATGTCAGATCAGATATATGCTACAAGTTATGAAAGCACTCTGTTCGTCTCATGCATTCAACACGTGGTCCTGACTGGGGAGGCTATTCATTATTATATAATTTTTTTAATTATTTCAAAAACATGTTGCTCACCTGTAGATGCTGCTCATTGGAAACGTTTCCATTTGTGGGTCAAAAATTACTCAAATCAACGTTAGTGTCCCTGCTTATTAATACCTCTCTGAATTTCCCACGGGATTAATAAGGTTTCCATCTATCTATCTATCTATCTATCTATCTATCTATCTACCTGAATGGCTCATAGTATTGATCTGAATGTGTCGGCGGGTTTCTAATCTATAAATTCGTCATTTTCTTTTCAAATGTTTATATCCTGGGCAGTGCCTCGATTTATCCTGCCGTGCATAACTGTATTTATTCATGAAAGCTTCCGCATGTTACAGTCAAAAAAGTTTGAAGCTGGATAACTCACCCCATCAATGTTGGAAATCTTCCATTCTGATCGAAGAGGGACCTCCAATGTGCTACACCACGCTTTGGTACTAAATAGCCTACCACCATACTGTTAGATAGGAACAAATTTGTTGCTCTGAACGATACCACAAATGCTAACGAGCTAGCAATTGCTAATTTGAATGCAAAATGGCTGTGTTTGAAGTCAACACCACCCTGTCGAAATGTCTCCACTATGCAAGTAACTTGAGTGTACACCTAGGAGTGGAGAACCTCATATGGTTGTATATGGCCCACAAGAGAATTGTATTCAGCGCACAACAGATAATTCATAAAAATAGGCACATGACAGCAATAATTTATTTCTGCGACAAAGTACAATAACACGAGGCAGGGGCCATCCTTCAGAGGGCTCCCTTCATGTCTGTCAGGTCAGCGACAGGGTGAATGAAACCCACATTAGTGCTGTGTGTCATCGCTGACAGTTACAAAACAGTCTAGTTTGCGGGGACACACAACGCAGCGTCATCACAGCTGGAAACATGCAGCCAAACGTACATCCAGTACAGAAGGAGAATTTGTGAGGGAGCCTTGGTGCCGCTGCAGAGAACCGGACAAATTAAATCTGTTCCAAAGTGTCAGCTTGTCAGGACGAGCGGTCACAGAGTTGATTAATGATACGACACAGGGAGATACAGCAAAAACACAGAAGGACACAGCAAGACATTTCCAGTTTTTCTCTCTGGCCTCTCTGGCTTTACTCTGAAAACTCTTGATTGTCCGATGACTGCAGCTTCTGATATATGAGAAGTATTGCTTTTAACTCTGGGAGTGAAGGTCCATCGACTTCAGACCCAAACCAAATTGAGGGTGCTGCACCTCATTTATGGGTGTCGCCACTCTCAGAGATCCCCGCCCCTTGCTTGAATTTAATTGATTTAGTTTATTTTCGCCTTTATTTGACCAAGGTGATAAGTTCGAGTCTCAACTATCATTTTGGATTAAGTTTTACTGTAACAAAACAATTTCAGAAAAACAAAAACAACCTCCTTTAGAAACAAAGATAAAAGTGAATCAAAAGCTCTCGAGATAATTAAAAGTACTGAAAGAAATGAAGCCCTTGAAACCCTGTGTTGAAATGAAACAATTCTGAATGGTAAACAACTGCTAAGGTTAACCATTTTGTTTTTGAGATAACAAATAGACAGATTGCATTACTTAAAAAAATTGTTTCACAGTTTATCTTGCTTCGTCGTAATGATGTGTTATTGGTAAGTTCTATTTTCAGAATCCTGTTATATACAGAGTATCTTTATATAAATATAATATCAACAAATCCTATCTAATTCTTTACTAAACAGAGCAATAGGAAGAATTCGATGAAAAGCTGAGATGTGACGTGTTTTGCGAGGGGGGGGGGTTCTGTTTTTACCGACAATAAAAGGGAAGAATTTGGGTTCTGGTCTCATTCTGAGGACCTTGGCCGGTAACGCAGTAGAAAGAGAGAAAAGTCATTATCGTTACAGATAATAACTCCAGGGGCCATTCGTGTAAGGACAAATCCCAGAGGAAGGTACGCCTGCAGTATGCACATCATTATCAATATAGGCAACTCCCTCGTGAAATTCCAGACCCCCGAAATAGAAGGGAAGAGGCAAGGCTAGATTTCAGTTTCATGATCTGTGGAGAATGTGCTCGGGATCCAGGAATACCGACTACACCAAGGGCAAATATCCAGTTATCAGAAACGTCTACATAATTAAAGTATTCATTTCAAGTAATTACTGCCTAATCCGGTGGGACACCAAGTGTTACATTATGAACTTCCTCATATTGAACAACCTGGGAAAGTGTTGCAGAGCTCCGTAATATTAGATGGATTCAATCACTTGGCTGAGAACATGACTCTTACTCTTTGTCAGCGGTAGCTTCCAAAGAAGCAGGAGCCAATATCTTTCACAACAAGATGTTTAAGGAGAAACAATTTAGTCCAAATTTTACCTGAGAAATAGATTTTTAGTGAGCTATTTTATTATGTTAGGATCACCAGCTCAAAATGAAAGCAAATCAGGTCTTTGAGAAACCTCACTTTAGCCCGGAAACAATCTCAGAGTCCATTTGCTATCCTCTGATGATGCATTAGCCTCTGAGTGATTGGCCAAATATGTGGGGTTTTCACTGTAGTGAATATTCGGTACAAGACCTTGTGTTCTGAGTCAAATGTTTCCCACAGTAGGGTAGGGTTTTATACCCCTGCATTTCTCCTCCTTTTTCAGACCCATACTTGAAACCTAGGATTACCCAGAATGCCTTGTGAATCACTGGCAAGCTGGCAAGATTACGATAATAATTGTAATATCTTAGTATCTTAATATTATTTCAATGTAGTATCATCAAAAAGGTTGCATAACATTTAAAAAAAACGCATTTCACCTAATTTCATGTCAAAGCAACAACTACTGATGACGTACCGGGTTTTGCAATGACGACTGATGATGTAACGGCTTCTTGGAGGTCTGTCCCAATTCGTAGGGGAAGATTTCAACCACTTCCCCTTGTGACTCCGTTTCAAGGGGCAAGATAACCCTCGAAAACAAATAGGGCTAGGGCCAAGGTATAAAATGGCATTGGGCCCAAATCCTACTAAAATGTGATTGGTCTTGCTCACAGATTCTGAATATTCACATGGAGAATCTAAAGAAACGATTTTATTGAAAGAGTTATGACGTTAACCTGCAAGAGAAGAAATTTAAGTGGCGATGGGCGGAACAAAGAATCTCTGTAACTATTAGATAGCACAATATATGAAGATCATTATTATATTACGTATCTGACCGTTGTTTATAACAGAATAAACATAGCCGCTAAATATATTACTGTTTGTTATCCAAAGCCACTTCTTCAAGTTGTCCACCCACCCCTTGCTGGCTGAGCACAGAGAAACAGGAGTTTTTTGTTGTGACAGGCTTTGTTCCCACATCATTTATTTCCCCCAAATATCTGAGAAAAGGGAAGACACCTGTAGCACACAACTAAATCATATAAACACTGGTCCAATAAGAAGAATAACTGGATGTTCAGCCCATAATACACACATGATATCATGGGGCAGGAAAAAGGTGGACAAACCAGACCGCACTTAAGATCCATTTATTCATCCCAAACACATGCACAGACATGCAAAGGCACACTCATGATGGTAGGGAAAGTTTATCTCTGCTTTTTACCCATCTGGTGCAGGACACACAGAGCAGTGAGCGACCATGTACAGCGCTCGGGGAGCAGATGTTGGGGGAGTAAGGTGCCTTGCTCAGGGGCACTAGACAGGGTAGGGAGACTCTTGGATTTTTGGACAGATCAATCCAGGTTCGTCTTTTGTTGTCTCTCCGTGGAGTCGAACCAGAGACGAACCGGAGACCTTCTCTGCCCATAGTCGAAGTTTCTGCCACTAGACCACCGCCTCTCCTCTCGGGATTCGTGTCCTGAACACAGGACACGAATCCCGATCGAGTCCGCTGCATTGAACATTATCCTTCTTGGACAAATACAAAACCAGGGAATTCCAAAATGTATGAGGAAAAATCATTTAGCAGGAATGGAGAGAATGATAAATGGAGAGACTTGAGTGATTTCTATAGTGGGTTGACATCTCAGTGTGCTGAAGTAAAGAATAACACGCTGTTGCTGACTAGTGCCATTGAGCCGAACACTCAAATCTCTTGACACCCCTTGTCACTTGCTCTGCAGCTGAAAGTGTTGTGATAATCAACGAACTGTGAGAATGCTTATGTTTGTATTTATGAGTGCGCTGTGTGTGTGTGTGTGTGTGTGTGTGTGTGTGTGTGTGTTTGTGTGTGTGTGCGTGTGTGCGTGTAAGACAGAAAGACTCATTGTCAGCTTTTCTTCCAGCAGTGGCTACGAGACCTATTGTAATGCAAACAAAGGCCTATCTTGTCGTGGAATGTGCTGTTCTTACGACACAGAGGATGGTTTGGTCCTTAAATTCAACCAAATCTCATCGAATGACTGGAAAGAGAGAATGGGACAGCTTCCCTCTGATGTCCTATATTTTCATTTGCATACTCATTTTCATTAAGAAACTGAAAAGATGCAAGGCAAAGACCTGCACTCTCAACCACTTCAATGTTAGAGCCCCGACACTCTTGCTTCCTCACCATTCTATTACAAAGAAATAAACCACAATCTGACATGTAATTTATTCTATTACTATGTGATGAAAACAGAATATGTGTGAAGAGCAGATTTATAATTATAATTTATGGTACTTTAGTTTTCAGAAGAGTAAAAACCTCCTGCTGTGAATATCTGATCCTTACTGTGGGATATCCTCCTTTATTCTACACAAAAGAATCATAGTATAATTGGAGGAAACTTTCAAGCTTGTACTATTAATGATTTATCACATCTATTGTTCAAGAGGTTTTCTCTTCAAAATAATATCTAAAGGTACACTGACCAATATTTGCATTTTGTTGTCTCACCCCACAAAGGCCAGCACGTGAATTTCGGTTTTAAAGACTTGATTAACAGATAGATAAATAAATTCAAAATTCCACAGTTAAAAAAATATCTTAGCTTTCTGACTTTACTCTGTAGTTCTTGCACAGAAGATGCAGGGTCCTTCCTCAAATAATAATATCTATAATTAAAAAGACTTCAAAACCACAATTAACAGTTTCTTACCTTTGGTTTAGGAGCAGAAACTAGTTTTAAAAATGTACAAATCAAGATAAATATCGAGATATAAGAGACATTTCTAATCATGATAAAATATTTGAACGTGTTGCTCAGCCCTTGTGTTAAGCTTCAACCACAAATCACTTGGGTTTCCAGGGACCTCCAGGGTTTTTTATGTCGTCACCAGGTCTGAAGTTAAGTTGATTGTTAGTAAGTGTGTCGGATAGTGTTGTCATGACAAACCTTTTAACAGAGTTGTGCTTTGAAATGTAACAAATAATGTTAATGATTGCATTTGCCCCAATTAAATAACACCACAGAATCAAATTTACTTTTGAATGATCGCGTTTTAAGTAAACAGCCTCTGGATGAAATGCTGAAATACATAAAGTAATCAGTTTTAATTTATAGCCTGTATGACATTTTTTCGACATTACGAGTCCTGACTCTTCCTCTCTGAAATTGCTGATGAGAAGCACACAAAGAATGCTGCGTGCCGTATGTGGCTGTTGATGATTCATACCCTTTCCTCCTAATCAGGCTGAGGAACATATCAGAGGACGGAGACGAATCAGAAATGCTTTTTATATCCAGACCTTTCAATCAGGATCCGACCTGCCTGGCTGTGTAATTTATGTGCTGCCTCAACAAATTGATTCACAGGGGACCAGAGGAGGGTCTTTCCTTTTCTGGTAGATGGTACCCATGGCATTCTGAGCCTTCTCACACTTAAGCCAGCCTTTACTCCACCTCCCCCACACGTAAAAGCTACATTTAAAAAGATGATTACAATAACGCGTTTTTCCATAAAGAGAAATACAACTGGAAAGGAGCATAATGAGTCCGATGGTATGAAACTCCACCACCATTTGTCATATTATTATGGCTGTTGCAGCTTTAATCATAAACTCTCTGTGTAATGTGTCTGTGGTGGCCTCTGCTATTGCCTTAAGTCACAATTCTGTCTTATTATATCTCTAAAAATGTAATTTGCTTGCTGAGGCAACACATGTTTCTCCCTCTAACTGTCTCTTCCGGGAGAAGGGTCTTCATGTGTGAAGAAGGGAGCAAACATGGATTTTGTTCACCCACTCATATCTGGCCACAGAAGACATGGCGACTTATGCCTTGTCCAAAATAATGCTACTATTTTGCTAAATTTACTTTTTCCTTTTGAAAGAGAGGGGAATATATGTGTAGTCTTGCAGACAAGGCAAAACAGTAGAGCCTCTGGTTTGAAGCATAGTCTGCTCTGGTTTCAGTGACCATGACTGCTGAAACCATTCAATAAAGGGATAGTTTATTGAAAAATGAAAATCCACTAATTTTCTTCTCACTGGTTATGCCGATGGAGGGTTGGATGAAGTGTTTGAAATGTCCGCGGTTATCTTCCTGCGAGGTGAAATCAAGGACCCTGGGACACACCGTTGTGTGGCTATCGCCGCTAGCTTAGCCACTTCCAGTAGAGTTTTAGGCTTAAATCTCATTTCGAATCGAATATGAGCGTCGGGGCTTGTAGACCCCTGGATGACACCACACGAGCAGTATGGAAACATGTTACATTTTTCCTGTTGTTTTATTACGTCAGACAAAGGACTCACCTTAGACTTCGATTGTATTGGATATGCTGCATCAAAGTTAACCCCTTGGACTCCACAAGTGTTTCGTGGACTCAAACACTTCACCAACCCCTCCACCGGCAAAGTGGTGAGTAGAGGTTGAGTGAATTTTAATATTTTGGTGAACTATCCCTTTAAGTACGCCAGATGTTTGCTCTGATAAGACAGACCACTTACTGGTAAATTATTTAAAAAGTAAAACTTTTCTAGTGCTACAAAAAGTATATTGTACTTTTATATTCCCATCATGTTTTATGTGAACCGAGCCAGTACAGGCAGTGTCAAGTGGGACACAATATGCAGTCCCCACCTTTGTGGGAGTGAGCAGTATGTGCTGTTCCACTTTCAAAAGTGGTAGGTAATGCATCATTTTCTTTCAAGGAAAGCTTTCCATTTGACAGTGTCTCTGCTATCTCCTCTGAGTAGCCACCCCCTGAGTATCAGTGAGGCATCTCTGGGCAGGCGTGAAGAGCACACTGGGAGAGGGAGATTTTCCTCCAAGTGCCCGTACAAGCACACCAGCAGATCCTCAGACAGATCTCCTCTCCAGCGACTCCATTAAACCACAGGTTGACTGAGCCGCTGGGATCAAAAGTTTTTATCAGCCACCTCATTCTCCATGTTAACGATAACTCTCCGGATGTAAGGGAGAGGATTGTGCTTTTGAATTTTCATGTATTTCAGATTTTCTTTTAGTTTAAATGATCGAATTAACAGCATTTATTCACCTTAAGCCTAAAGACAATTATGAACTACAGTGTAAGACTCAAATATACTTCAGGCTGCCTACCAAAATTAAAAAGTAAAATTTTGGTAGGTAAAATTGTGCAGTTGTAGATCACTTAGAGCCATTTACTTACCGTGATCTCACTTTTACTCTCAGTGACACTGAGTGAAAACCAGCAGAGTAGCTATTCTCCAACACAGAGCAACACACTGAAATTTCTATCTACTTGGACACTCAGGCGTAAACTCTGATCGATATCAGTCAAGATCAAGACCGGCCGAGAGTTACAGATTGCCATGGGTAAAAGGCAGTTATCCTCACACACACAAGAACAAAGGTCCGGGGTCTGTTTGACAATCTAGCACTCTGCAGCCCTAACTACACCCCACTGTTATCCAGTACTTCACTCAAGTCATGCAGGCCCCCGTCAAGGACTATAACCCAGGGAGATGTAAAAATATCCAATGCTGTTTACCCAAACCAGCATATTATCCCCAAGCAGGAGGCATCTTGTGGAGAAACAGTTCTCTGAGCAAGGCTAGAGCTTAAAATTAGTATTTATGGTGTTGTTAATTTAGGTGTGGGAGATTTTTTCTATCAGCATCGTAAACTTTAAAACTGCACCAATCAATACATTTATATTAAGCATAGATCGAATGTCTGTGATGTGAAAGGGAAAACTTATAGAGACTAAATTAAATCATGGAGAACAATAACATGACTGCAGTGAGGCAAAAGCATATTATTTTGGTTTTTATTGTCTGCAATTTTACGTTTCTGATATTGGAAACCAAACTACAGTGAAACAGAAGCACAAGTACTAGATTTCTATTTGTCGGGAGGCCAGGAAACATGACTCTCTGAAGTGAACAAAGATGATATTGAATATGTATGTGTGTCAACATAAATTCTGTGTTGTGTACATGTTAAACATAATTTGTGGATTGACTGTTGAGTGGAACTGTGGGAACTTTAAAGTAAAGCTTTGTAAAGACGCAATGAGGAGCTCAGCTTTTGCAATAACCTGCATGGGGAAGAATGTAGGGTGCCAGTTTGATGGCTCCAGCTTTACTCTCAATCCCTGACGTCTGATCCCACACAGAAACAGGGGCAGATACAGAAGCAAGGTATACTGTGCAACAGAAACCCCAGCGTGACAGAGCAGGGAACACCGAGGCTCATTAACAGGAGCCGCCTGGACTGATCCCAGTACTCATTCTGGGGAGTTAGAGCCAACTCGCTCTAATGCAGGGAAGAGAGAGACTTCTAAAGGGCATGACCATCTGGTGCGAGCCTCGCTCGTCTTTTTCTTAACTGCGTATGGGTGGGAGGCAGAGCCCAGGCTCATCAAGCAGGTTGATAATCAGGTGCCACTGAAGCTCATTCATGTAGTTCTGTATAGGGTCAATTGTGGCCGCTGGTAAAACGTTTCAACTGGATGGAGCGTAATGAAAAAAAAAAAACCTGAGCTGATTGTTATGCAGGGTGGTCGTGCTCTGAAAACCATGATGTGGACCAAATGTTTTTTCACGAACAAAAAGCAGGATGATTGTTTAAAGCAGCACGACTCTGTCGGATAGAAGTAGGACAGATGTTTAAGTAAGAATAAGTACAACCAAGTTTCTTTCCCACACGTCATTCAGTGTTCAGGAAATGTCAGCGGAATGCCGTGGGGACAGGTGAAAAACTCAGTATCCAGTGTAGAGATGACATTCGTCCCCTAAGGACAAATGGCTGCCTATGAAAAATTGATATGGGGCAGAAAATAGACTTCCAGTCCAATATTGAGTAAGGGCGACCACGAGAATGGTAAAGCAGAAAGCCAAGTTGCAACAGCACAATTTACCCAAATTAATTATCCACTGGGCAGGAGCCTGGTCTCAGTAACTAGGCACACAATTGCAAAGACACAAGGTTGGACTTGTTTAAGGGTACATCTAGAGGAAAACTAATGAGAACTGACACACTGATTGATGGCAGTGTCCTGGAGCTATTTGTCTGCCGCCTGCATGTAGCTCTTTGCTAAAAATGTGTCTGGATGAAGCTTGCCCGGTATTAGCAATGCACAAAGGATGCATGAGTGCAGACAAAGGTGGAATATTTTTTCCATGAAATTAATGAATTGATGTTTGAGCTCCCTTAGAAACAGTCCACCCCATGACACACTTTCAGCAGCGCCTTGTGTCTTGAGTAGATCCTTGGAGTCCGGTGAAATTAATTACCTCTCCAGGACTCCAGCGCATAATGTATATACATGAAGTGGCCTCAAAATGCTGCTGCAATAACCCCATTGCGTCTCAGCTCAAGGGACCCCGTTCAATGTGTTCACTAGTGAGAAGGAGCCTAATAAGTCAGCCAGGAACCCGACTGCATGGAACACTGCTTCCGTGCTCAGATCCGTGCTCAGGGCAGATACATAGATAATCAAGGCATGACAGTAGGTTTTACATTTCAAATAACCCTCGGTGCAATACCAGCAGTTATTTACAGTGTAAGCACTGCTCATTAATTTTTAAACAGGCCCTTAAGGTCTGGTTGACAGACAAAGCTGGCAAGCAGAAGCAGGGGGAACAAACTGTTGTTGTTTTTTGACTCACACAATATGAAACAGAGTAATGGCACCAAGCAAAGTGCTGCATAATGCATTATTAATACGTTGATGATGCAATGTGCAAAGGTCATGACCATTGTTTCTACACACGGCCATCCATCCCACATCATGTCCCCATGTACAATCACATACAATACTGGTGTACAATTTACATTTCTGATATTTAGCAGTAGCGGGTAGAGATGAAAAAAATTACTTTTGTAAATGTGTATTGGTAATTGATTATCTGGATTTTGTATTTATTATCTTTTCCTGCGGTCTGTACTCGTCTCTTCAGTTAAAGCCTGGAGGAGATGAAAAGACGGGCTGGCAGATGTCTTCTCTTGCCGTGAACCTGACGCCACTGGGAGCCTCAGACGCTGCAAATGAGATCGCACAGCTGCCATGTTTCCATCTTTGCCGCCGCTGTTTCGAATTGCAGTCAGGTTTTTCAGTACAGGTGTGTGCTGTACTGCAGATGTGAGGATATGTGACAGTGCGTCCCTGGAAATCCTCCCGTCTGACTTTCCCTGCTACAACTTTGTAATGTCATTACCCGCACTAGTCTCATTAATTCCCATCATGGCCAAGTAGCCCGACAGCGCTGCTGTCACCACCTTGTAAGATCCTCCAGCCACACCACGGCATCCAGAAGCCTCTAAAAAATGCAAGGTGTGCGAGGGGGGAATGGTGTCATTGATTGGGGTCAAGGCTAATGTATGCTTCTCCGAGTCCGTTACCCGCATGTTACGTAGTAGTGTTTTGGGTTTATTGTGCTATAGGGAAAGAAACAGGAAGTTTGATCCGGTCCGGAAATGTCAATACGTTAGCGGACCAATCACAGCCAAGGGCTATCCGTAGGCTCTCCGCTATGCGACGTGTAGTTAGACAAATCTGAGCTGCACGGAAAGCTCTCTCCGTGGAGCCCGGAGAGGAGGTTCCACGGTGAAAAAGGCGGTCCTATCTATCTGTGTCGGTCAAAAGATAAGCATAAATTGGTCTTCAGACTTTCTCCAATGGTGAGAAATCACCAGTGAACACTTTTGTACTCTCTAAGGTATAAACTGGAACACAATAGAGAATTGCAGGATTGCTTGACCATTAACATACATATACATGTCAGCAAGCACTGTACACGCATAGCGGATACTGACGTGACAAGGTCGATCATACTAATTAAACTAGATGGAGCTGTAGCTTGACCATGTTATGTGTTGTGTAATGAGGGTGCTAATGATGCTTAAACGTGTTTATTGAAATGCCTGCTACTTAGTGCCGTGCTCACTCCTTATTACATGGCTTTGTGACTAACTTCAGTATTTATAAATGACAACATCTGTCATTGTGATTGCAAAGATGGAAGTCAATCAGCTGCTTTGCTGCTTTGGAAGTCAATCAGTTGCTTTGCAAAGGGAAACACACAGGACTGCAGAACTGATGAGATTGCTTTCTTTATAACAAATTAAGAAATAAGGTCTTTTTTATGCGTCTGTGCACAGACAGCTGTGGCCAGATGTGTCATGTTATGAAGTAATTGCATTACATTTGGCTCATGTTCTCTTGGACTCAAAGATGTACCGATTAGAATTTTGTGGTCAGAGGTCACTATGACTTCCCAGTTTTCTTGGTCTCATAATTGTGATATCTCAGAAATCACCTTGAGGTTAGATTTAGACTGAAAAATTAACTGATAAGATGTTGATCAAATGTCAAGGTCAGTGTGGTAATAACTCAATAATAAAAAATTCTGAAAATTACAAAAGCATTGATATTGAAACTTATGAAGACAAGTGTCTCCATATCAAGGGCCCAATATGTGTTGCCCCGCTGTCCATTCCAAGGCAACTCAAATTAGTTGTTTTCAGACTTGACCTCTGGGTAAAATTCAGAGAATTGGCTACGGATTTTACCCAGAATTTGCCTTCACTTCAGTTTTGTTTTGTATTTTACTTTAGTTTGTGTCTATAGAAAATAACACATCTGAGCATAACAATAACGTGTGAAATCCCTCAAGTCCCCTTGTTTCGGAACAGAACATGCTTCCACTCCCTCAGAAAATAACAAACTACTTTACCATAGTTATGAAGATGACCACATACATTATTATAATGTGTACATACATGATTCATAACCATACCATCAGCATTGACCAAGTGCATTGAACAAATCAATGTTTGGATTAGTCAAAAAACGACTTCAGTCATACAAAGATAGAAATTTATTAATTGTTTGTGGAGAATGGGAAGAACGATCAAATGTCTGCGCTCAGGTTGAATCTGTTAAATTAAAAACAACAAACCAAGCCAAAAATCTTGTCGTCATAGACTTGGGCCTCAACTTTAGCTGCCACATTAACACAATTACATATCGAGGATAAAATGACTTATGTCCCAGCAGTATTTGGAAAAACTTGACTGATTTGAATTGTGAATGAGAAAATATGCTGCTGCTTATGTCCTTACTTACACCAAGAAGTGACTTTGAAATCCTACTATTGGTTTATAAAGCACTGGGTGGTTTCAGGGCAAAATCAATTTCTGATCTCCTGCTCCGTTGTGAACCATTCAGACCCCTCAGGTCATCTGGAACAGGACTGCTTTCTGTCCCCAGAGTCCAAACTAAACATGGAGTAGCAGTATTCAGTTTCTATGCTCCACATATGTGGATCAAGCTCCCAGAGAACTGCAGTTCTGCAGCAACTGTTGGTTCTTTGAGATCAATTCTGAAAACTTTCTTGTTTGCCAAGGTCTTTTGTTTAATCAAATAATAATCCCCATTCCTTACACTGCATTGTTAGTTTCTCTCTTTTATTTCTTATTTAATTTTTTATAATTCCCTATTTAACTCTTGTGTTGCTCTTACAATATGTCATGATGCCTTTTATATTTTATGCAAAGCACTTTGAATTGCCTTGTGATTGAAATGTGCTTTATAAACATAAACCTGCCATTATACACTAATGACAAAATACATATAACGGAGGTATACAAAAGTGAGGAGGTAACTGTATTGATGTCAAAATAAATAAAACATGTAATAACATTTTTTTATGGTGAACACGTTTCAAAATCACCAATACCAATTATCCTTAATCTTTAATATGCATGTGTGGACGCAGATGTCTAAGCTAGACGGTCCACAGTTTTATGAACTTTCACCACTTGGCCTCCTATAAGGTCCGTAGAAAGACAGTAGACGTCGAAGTTAGAAAACTCAAGGATGATCCCCCGCAGGCTGCCAGGGAGTGGGGGGGTTTGATGACCATTCTAACGAGCGACAGATGCATGAATGTATGTGTGAACAGTAGACTCTTGGTAAAGTCTGCAGCCAATTCTCCGGATTTTTTTTATTCTGAAAACAGCTTTATTGTTGTTGCTGATCAGTACAGGGTCATAAAGAGAGGGCAGTACCTTCTTTTCTTCTCATTCTCTTCCCTTCCTGAAGATGAATTTTGAATGATGAAATCCTTTCTTTTCAGCTGGGTAAGTAATCACAGCATCAGTCGATAATTACAAGCGAATGCTTTAGCCCTCTTAAAATAAAAATAAAATAAAAATTTTTTTCAAAATAAAATGTATGTATAGGTAAGTGCACCACTTTTACAATTATTGAAGAACTTGCAGCATTAGATCCAAGTGCTCAAGGAAAGATCTCAGTGATATGTAGGAAATTGGTGTCTACAGAAACCTGTTAACCTCATGTAATAAAATTTTTTTGTGGACAGACGATCATCAGACAGATATAACAGATTTTATGAGGAACATACTTCAGGAACTTTATCAATTACCAGTCGAATCAAACTAATTACATATATATGGCTTACAAATCTCAATAACTTTAGTGCTTATATTCTGTTTTACATTATTTCATAATACATAACAAGTCCCTGAACTACCACGACACCCTGAGATTGTTTTCTTCATCTTTTCCAAAAGCATTGCCCCGAATAACTCGTGAGAGTAAGTTGTGTAACCTTTTTAAATCAGAAATCAAAATGGGCCATAATGCTCAACACTTTAAACCTTTGGAGTGAGTTCAGTGTGTCACTTCTATACGTCGTGATATAACCCCAGTCACAAACCAAAACAAAGAGTGAAAGTGCAATGTACACGTAGTCTCATACATGTAGGAAGTACACTTAAAGCTCTGCTTCCAGTAGCAATCCCGATGTGTGACTCAAGTAGCTTACCAGCGTTGTTGTTTGAGAGGGTCAGTAGTCAGTGCTCAGTACAGCATCAATGAGGTCGTTTGTGGACTTTGTCCTGCTTCTGTGTGTATTGTGTCTCGGATTCGAAATTCCTCCTCTGTGATTTTAATCAATGTCAACTCAACATGACCTTGAGGACATACGAACAGCATGTGACCTGTGTCACCACACAGATGATCTGTACTGTAGACTTGTGTGGGGGCTCAGTGAGTGGTGCTTATACACCACTGCCATTACCTTCCCTTGGAGCATCAAACCAGAACAGCGTGCATCTCATGACCCTAAACCCTCCCTCAGGAGGCTTCCCCCTGCAGAGAAATCAGTGAGGAGTTGGTCTGAAGACAGCACCCCTTCTCTTCAGCCCTGTTTTGACTGTACAGGCTGACAATGCTTTTATGATGCATGTGGTGACAATATGAGCTGTGTGACGCTGTATCATCATAAATCACATCCTGTGTGAACTCCATCATCCCAACAAATAACCGACCTGTTGTACTGGTTACCCCTAGAGAAAAAAGCTCTTCCTAGAGATGGACGCAATGTAATAAGGAAGGCCGAACAAAAGTATAAATATATGTCATTCACAGGTTTACCTCAGGGTTATGTGTTGTCACCTCTTGTATTTATCACGTTCCCTGACAGCTGCAGGACTTCTCACGAGAACAGAACAGACTTATCTCTACTTCAGGGTTCAGAGTGTGATCATGGTCCTGCATTGCCCGAGTGTGTTCAATGGTGTGATGATGGTTACCCTGACCTCAATGTTTCAAAAACAAAACAAATGATTATTGACTTCAGACACAAGTCATGCACTGAACAAAAAACAAGTTTCACAAACGGAGAATACGTCCAGATTGAAATCTTATAAATACCTTGGTACAGTTTTTGACTGTCATCTTAAGTCTGATAATACCGAGTCTATCGTCAAATGTGGACAGCAAATAATCCATTTGATGAGGAAGCTGAACTCTTTCAATGTCAGTGAGAGGATTTCAGGTAACTTTTATTGTTCATTTATCAAAGGTGGTCTTTTTTACTTTTTCTTTTATCTGTTGGTTCAATGGATTATCCATTAAAAGACAAGAGCAGGCTGTATAGCATTGTCAAGGGTCTGCTTCAAGATCATTGGAGTCAAGCAAAGAGACTTATGTTCCCTTAGGGAGAATCAGGTGAAAACGAAAGGCAAAGAATCTTATCAACCAACCTGATCATGCTTTGTCTCGTGAGTTCATGGTGATGCCTTCAGGCCGCTGTTATCGTGTACCTCCAAGGAGGACTAACCGGTACTCTAAATCCTTCATTCCTTCTGCTTTCAGGCTTCTAAACTCAGACAGTAGTCATTTTAATTGACATCTTATATGACCGTGCCTTTTGCATGATAACTCATGTAACAAATGTGTATTTATAACCTTTTAATTGTCTTTTTTATTGCAATTTATTTCACCTCCTCAATCGTATCTGGATGTCCTTCACTGACCTTTGATTGTTGGTTGAGTTGCGCTTTTTGACACGTATCATATTGGATGTTGTCTGTGTGATCGTGAACGGAGTAAGCTACAAATGATTTGCCCTTCTTGGAATCAATACATGTGTCTGAACTTGAATCAAAGTGCAGAAAAGCTTCACCCAGAGGTGTGAAGATGAAGTCACACAACTAAAGAGAAACTGAGAGTAAAAGACTCAAAGAGGAGGGGAGACAAGCCACGGGTGAGACACATTACAGAAGCTGTGGGCATTCAGGAGAACAGGGATCACAGGAGGATCCGGGAGAGAAGTGACCTGAAACCAGACAAAATGTGAGTTTCAAAATAAAACAGGAAACAGGGCAACATGCAGAATGAAAATATTACTAAAGCGGAGATGTGACACACATAGTATACAGCTTAAAAAAGAATGTTATTTCTTAAGGCTCAAAGCGCAAGATAGTGCAACATAACACAGCATATGAAAACATAACACACAACATTAATCACAAGGCTAGAAGATGACGAAGCTGGGTGTGTTGTAACATTTACAACACTCCCAGCTTCGTACCACTGTTGTAAATGACTAATGATGATTAAGATACCTGTATACATACACAGTGAGGCATGATTGGCAGAGTAAATAATGAAAGCTAAACAGACTTAAAACAGAAGGAAACAGTTGTCACCATAAATTACATATATAATATTAACAGAGTGGATATTAGTGCATGATGACTAATGAAAAGAGTGTTGTCAGAACCAATAGAAACCATCTGCCAATTTAAGGAGGAAAATGAGTAAATTGTAAGAATACCGAATGACGTTTTAAGACGTCGATCACCTCATTAGTTCGTAAAAGAGAGAATCTCATTTCTGGTTAGTGTCACACTAGTGCATTATATTTTCTGTGTGCCAGCTGCTCACCAGCAGCTCCAAACCTGGAGTGTGCTAACAGAAAAGAGGGAAAACAAAAGCAGCATCAATTTATACAAAACCTCAGGCTTTTTATTTTTCGACAACAAATCACTACCGTGTCTTGTGTATTTATAAGGCCTTATTCTAGCCTTGTCACCACCTTCATGATGCCATGGAAATTCATTCAAAACCTCCAGCACACAATTTCCATACACACGTTCAAGCCTTTTCTTCTGTATGAAGGAGTGATATGAGTATTTGAGTTTGCCGTGCTCTGTGCAAAGGTCTAGTTGGCAAGATGAGACAGTAAGTGGTACGGTCCCTGTGTACACTCCAGACGCTAAAAACTGTTTTCAGAGCAATTCCAGAACCATATCCCAGTTGGCCTCAGTGTCCTCACCAGCAGTGAAAACTTTGCATAACACAAATCTTTGCAAGTGTTTATCTTAAATAATGATTATAGTTTGAATGACAATTTGAAAGCAACTACTGAACTAATGAACAGTATAGAAAATATGTATTCATATATGTCTTTATTCATACATTATCTAATTTAGATTGGCTTTGGAGACTTTGAAACAATCTAGCATTGTATCTGAATTTTAATGATTGATGATTTACACTAGCAACTTGTAGTTTGAAAAAGAAAATTATGAACTGACTCATAACTCATTACAGACACTCTTCCCTTGGTGTTATTGTCAAGCTACTATCTTGGGCTTGGAGTCGGGCTCTTGTTATTGCCCAGGTGAAGAGATCCAATTAACAGCTGACAGATATATCTGATATTAACTGTCTTAACAATATCTTAGCTTGATTCTGAGGCACTGATGATGTCTCTGACCTGCTGCAGGTTAAACGTCGAATTACACCACAATATCAGCACTGATCCCGACATAATGATCAATACTTTTCTTAAATGAGTTAAATCTTTCACACATTCTATCATTAATTCAGCCTTTACTGACTCTGCTCCCTCTCTTCCTCTCTCTGGCCCTGACACACAGACACACACACAGACACACACACAGACACACACACACACAAACAGTGTCATCAGACTGGGTAAAAACTATTCAATTTATAAACTTGGACAATGTAAGATGAGCTGGAGGAGATGTAAAAACTTTAAATGACACCAAATGAAAGCTATGGCGAACTGATTGATCAGCCATCGTCGCTGGTTCATCAGTCCAACCCTAAAGCCATGACATACACATAACTCGAAGCACCGTAAGATCGAACCCAAACAGATCCTAGAGCAGGCCAGCACTTGGTGACAATGCAGAGAAGATGATCTGGCCATCTGCCTGGAGCTGTTGGGTTGAGAGGAAAGGTTCTGGGTTCTGCACAATGAGTTATCCCTTTAGCATTATAGTCATTTGATCTGTTAATCTAAAAATATTCATCACCAGGTTAGAACCAAACACTATCAAGCTATCATTAGCTAACTGTTCAAAAACATATTTGATACATGAGGCTTCGCGCAGACACTCAGTAACTAACAATTTGTTGTGGAAGGGCAATCACTTAACATGCACTCCTCGAAGCGGACACCAAGCAGCGCAGAAAGAACTTTGTGTCCATGGTGTCCTGAGCTGTCAATGTGTGTGTCCACAAAGGGAGCACAATTGAGGCCATACTCTGCTGCTTCTAGGATTATAAGATTATGTTTTTTAGATATTTGAGAATCTGCAGGGAGTGAATGGATGTGTGTAAGCCACACAGCAGCAGGCCCCATCGACCACCAGAGACTCCATCACCAAATATTTCTGGGCTGACATCACGAGTGCTGGGTAACATTTTGCCAAACGGTATCAAGGTCAGCGATGCTCGTGTTTCAGGAGTACTGAGTGGAAGATCTGACACATGGGCCGAGGGGCTACGCACCGCTGGATTAATCCAGACGTGGTTTCCTCACAGCTGGATTATACATCAAAGTGATAATTTAGAACTGAAGATTTTCCTTCTTGTCTGAACTTCTTACGTCTTTCTTGCAAAAAAATGTTGCACATATAGGAAGGGAAGTTTCAAATAGAAAGAACATCCTTTTGAAAAAAAGTTAACCAGGGTTAACCCTAACCCTGGAACTTTTTGTATATATATAAACACACACATGTACATGTAACACACAAACAAACTATATTTTTTCTTACTGTTCTTAAGGATCATTTCACTTGAAGGTGTACTAGCTGGCCACTCCTTTCTCATAAAAGACAAGATAAAAATACATTTCCTCCACAAAGAGCACACAAAGAATGGGCTCAGTGTGTGTTCAGGGTGTCTGTCTTTGATCCTCTTTCTACTGTCCTTTACCCTCTGCCATTTGAAAGAGGGTCAGAGATGACACATTAAAATGCTGAAAGCCACTGGGGCTTCTCAGCAGACACAGCCGAAATATAAAACCTGCATTATAAGTCAACTCTTCATAGAAACTGTCAGAGATGATCTGAAAAAACGCAGTGTTTTTGCAGGACCGAACCCATGTGGGTAAATAGAGCTCATGCTGTGATAACAGGCTGTGTTTTCAGACAATCACAAGTTAGAAGACGGTCGATAAGAAATAGCTTTTTATATATCACCTATCCATATCCATCACCAAGTCCTATTTTGCAGATGACATAGGCAATAGCTTTTCTGTTCTGTTTTCTTAAAGTGGTTCAGGCTGACTTAAATGTGCAGAACTGGAGTGCGAAAATTGTAAGCGAAAGCAAAATCCCACCTCACAGCAAATAAGGCGTTTCAGATTTTCCCAGTGTCAGTTGCATAAAGACAGTAAACAGCCCTGACGAATCTTTCTCTTCCACATTTTCCCCCCTAAAATTGACTGTCAACAGATCCTGGAAGAATTTCAATTTTGTGGCATTTGTGGCAGAGCAATTTCAAATCGAGACTCGGCCAACGCGAAGATATCCTCAGAGATTCGGACGAAATGTTCTAACATTTCCCCAAAACTGAAAACTCACAATTAGAGTTTACGGGGGAGAGGAGGGAAAGACCTCAGGCACAGCTCGAAGACATGGTTACTGGACTGCTCAGAACTAAACGAAGGCTTTTTCTCAGGAGACCACTGAAGCCTTCCTACAGCGCGATGCTGCAGACTTCTCCGCTATAGCAGCCTTCAAGGTGCAGAAGATAAGAAAAATGAAAAATGACACTGTGGGGAGCTGAGCACTTGTTATGTGAAGGTAAACATGCTCACTCCAAAGCATTGTTCATTTAGACAAAGGAACAGAGTCTTTTGTACTCTTGTTGATTCCTCGTAAAGCTTCTCACAGTGAATCTGTTCCTCCTCTCAAAATATAAAAGAACGTTTCTGTTTACGATTTTAAATATTTCACAAAATACTTGACGGAACTGACAACTGGAGAATTCAACAGGAGGGATTACTTTCATATTAGCATGTCGCTACATTCAAATTCAGGTTAGCCTTTTATTTTGGAGCAAATGAAATGTTAAGAGAAACTGTATTTAGTAGTGATATAGTAAGAATGCTGTTAATTTCAGTCCAATCAACAGACAAGAGCATCAATACTGTAAAATACGTTTATTGACATCATGTATGTAATTCTAATGTAACCTGACATTGGCAGACATAAAGAAAAGTGAACAGCTCAGTTTATTTATGATTGCTAAAGGAGATTATCAATAGTCTTAAACTAAAACGCCTCTAGACGCAATTGAATAGACCTACAATCAGTCAGATCTTCAAAATCTAAGACGTACACAGCAACAGACAATGTCTGGAGGCACTTTACCTGCAGAGGAAATTCTTTTAACACTGGTGCGATGGCAGATTCAACAGAGCTACCCACCTCAGAGGCAGCCATCTTGATCGTTAACAAAAACGCTTCAAGCTCCTCTATCTGTCATTGAATAAAACCTGCACCATTTTAGATAAATGGTTGTGATTGGCCTGACCTGTCTGAAAAAGAGGGAGCCCAGACTAATCTGTAAGAGCAAATGAACATCCGCACGCTGATTCAATTCCAGCATGCATTATAGACAAGTTCAGTGTCTGTGCATGGAATGTTGTGTGAAGTATATTAGAAGAAAGACAAATATTGTGTGCATGATTTTACAATGTTAAAAAAATAAATCCCAATGCCCTAGGTAGCATGAAAACATTTATTGTTGTTTGTGACCAAAACAAATATATATCCTGACTGCAATAGAGAACAAAGTAATCTTAACCATATGCATGTTTGAAAAGCTGGAACCTGTAGAATCTCGCATTCCCTTATGAACATTAAATCAATTATTCATCCTTTTTAAACAGATTGCAATGATGCAAATATGCAGAAGCTGTAGGTGAGGGAAAGAATTTTGTGGCTTGAAGTCTTCTGGTTTCTGTTTCTAGTTTGACCAATCAAGTTTGAGCAGGCTTTGGCAGCCCAGAGGCAAACAGTCCGTGGTGGGGAGCAAAAGAGGCTCTACACATGGACCAATATCCATCAAATATCGGCATTCATATGCAGAAAGTGGTATATGGAGATTAGCCAAATTGTCGTTTGGATCTAGCCTGCATCATTGTTTGTGTATGGTGAGGAGAATAGGTTGGCTTGTGTGACAACAGAAACTTGTTGGTCGGTGTCGAGGGAAAAGAAGAGAAATGGGCCTATATTTCCATTGTCTACACCAGAAGCACCAAAATATTGAGCACTTGATCAATTATAAAAAAAAAGTTGATTAATAATTTTCTTTAAATTGTATTGTCAATTTATTGGCCAGTTATTACAGCTCTAATTAAAACTGTTTAGGTTAAGAATAGAAAATGGAGATTAAAAGATTTTTAATTCCTTTTCATGTTTGCACCGCAGATGTTGGAAAGGTGTGTGTGTGTGTGCCTGCATGTGCACGTGCGTTTGCCTGTAGCTGTCTGACCCCAGACATGTTCTCTGAAGATTCTTACTGGCAATTTCTCTTTCTCCTACCTATGGGGCCCCAGCTCAGCATGAGCGCCCATATCAGTCACTTCAGGAGGACAAACAACTGATCTCGTCCTTCAGGTTTGAGGACTTGATGAAAGAAAGAGAGAGAACAGCCACGGAGAGTTGGAGGGAGACTGACTCTGCCCAGTCAGAAAATACTGTTCAACCATGCCTCACATTTTTATGTCGCTCTTTTTGAAGCTCTGACTTCCAACATAAGACATGTTCCACCAAATGTATGACCTCAATACTTGTCCTAAGTCAGTCAACTTTGTTTTACCCCTGGCTCACACAGCATTCCATGACAGGTGTTTGACTCTATTCCCATTCTCCAGTGACCTTTGTACTTGAAATTATTTTATCCAGCCTGCAGGCAATGATCATCTGGTGAATACACTGGTTTAATAGGCCTTTTGTAAATGCATGACTTTGTTTTAAGCCTCATCTTGAAGCAACGATGCAGGGGGGCACTCAAAACAGGTCAATCTGAGGAGGCCTGTTTTAGACAGTGTAAAAAGGTGCTGTTTTAAATGATCCTTGTGGTATTTTGACCAAAAAACGTTACGGACATTTAATTTAGACTCCAAGGAACCATTTCAACTTGTGGTAAAATGGGCATAATATGTCCCCTTTAAGCCTCTTGGCGAGCGCTTCATTTGGAGAGAGGCTGTGGTGGAGGGAGGGCAGCTCTTCCCCACATTCCTGTGTTTGATTTGGCATTACATGGTTTGCTTAAGTCAAACACCTGTTTTTCTGTTTGTCTGTTTCCACGAGACATACAATGGCAGAGGCCTTCGCAAAAGCTGTTGCTTAGCAACAATGGTTGCGGTCAAGTCACCTTCGTTTATACTATGTTCATCCAGGGTGTTTTTTGAACTTTATCAGGCTGCTTCTGAGACATTTAGCATTATATTCATCACTCATTATTTTCCATTTGTAACTTCTCAAGTAAACAGTAATGACAATATTACCTATACCAATCAGACACGACATTAAAACCAGGTATCTGATCAGTGTATTTGTAACCATACACACCACAACCTGTCAATTTGTTTTATTAACTACGTTCACAGTATCCTATCCTCAGGACAGGGGAGTAAATCTCTCCTTCAGGATGCAACATTCCTCCAGTATCATGGTGGGTCACCTGCAATCAACCAACCCAACCAGCAAGTGTGCAAAGTGACAACCACTCTTAGGAAGCGTCTTCAAAATTGCCTTTGTCCATTATTGAATCGCATCAACCAGATCAAAATTTCACATATATCCATATATTCACTCATTTTTATGGACAATAATCAATCAAACCTACAGTACCTACACACCTATAGACATTTTAACCTGTAAAAGATGATCAGTGCATCCGTCCTGTTGACACACTTAATAGGCAGGGATTCACTGACTGACCTTCATTGTCAGTACTTAAAAGGACTTAGCCCTAAAGCTTAGTGACTTAGACAGGACAGGGAAGTGAATTAAAGAGAAAATGCGATAGATTTGGGTAAACAAACTTATTGTTTTTTCTATTACTCGTGCTCAGTTTTTTTATCCCCTTGAGTTTAAAAGCCAAAATATGTAAGTTCTGCAAATCAAGCTGTTAAAAGGGATCATTGGTAAACTCATCCGCTCACTGGCTCAGCTGATGTAGGAATAAGGATCTCGCCTGTGAGTCAGCCATGGTGACTCCTTCCAGCCGTTGATACAAGCTTGATGCCTCATGGAGAAAAAGACCAGAAGCATACTCACGTATTGATTGGTAGCTTTGAGCTCCTAACCATGTATCTGCCGCCTCTGATTGGCTGGAAGAGTGAGGTTTGATTTCTTCAAAAACTACAACATGGCAAGAAGCTGGTGTGAAAGAGGGTTATATTTCAGAAGAGAGGCCAAAAACCAACTGTGTCTTCCAGCGTACAGTATGAAGTATGACGCCATCCTTATTGCACGTTCTCTACAGTTTCATCAAGCCGTGAAGGAGATGAATGGTGTGTGAGGAGGCCCTGTGGAAAGCTGGGCTGTGTGAAGCTGCAGCAGCTCCAGCTCTGTTTACTGTTGTTTGTAGTCACCAGGCCCACAGCCATTTGTCATTGGCGCCTCGGAATACAGTAGAGTACACAGCCCAAGCTGCTCTCTCATTCATCATATCGAAAGCTGGTGCAGGACTTTGGACTTTAATTAGTCAAAACTGAATATAGCCGTTGCGTCGTCCCAGCGTGAGTGTCCTTTGTCATTTGAATGCATAATTTCAAATGACCCACATTTCTGTCCCAGCTCTCAACATGCACAGAAGAATGCACGGTGACACTAAATTATCATTTTAATGAGACATTGTCGTGGTATTTGTAACAATGTCTTTATATCCAAATATACCAGACACAAAATTGCAGTGTGATGATTCTTCCTAAAACTATAATTTAAACAAATTAGCATGACACTGATAGGGGTGTGGTGTGGCTTTAGTCAAGGCTGGAGTTTGACTGACTTAAAAATATGTTCGAACACGAGGAACAAAAAACAGCAGATACAATAGAATCTCTACAGTGGGCAAATTTCTTGAATAATGTTAAAGGTCTCCGATATGACAGTGCCATCTGAAAAAGCCAGTCGGTGCACCATAATCTTTTTTTTAAATGGACAGCATCTTGTAAGTACAAGCAGGTAAAACTTCAGAAAACATCCGCAGATTGATCATTGCTAAATTGCCTAATTTAAGAAACATATTTTTCTTCACAGAAATAGATCATGCTGAAGTGCAGGTACAATGAAATTTAATATTAATATAAAATGATTTTTTTAAGCCTAAATGTCCATTATCCTCCTGCAGCAATAACAGAACATTTAAGCTCAAAACATGTTTTAAATAAAGCCGTTTTAGATAAGAAGGTAATGAGTGAATTTCCTTTTTGGGTTAAGTATCCCTTTAAAATGATTTAAATTGGTGTGATAAAGGAGAAAGGGTAGAGCAAATGTATATAAGGGCAGGGCATGATAAATAGATGAGAGATTAAAAGATCATAAAAGGCCCAGATAGGAATATAACTGAGAACCATTATCCATTAATTAGCTAAAGTATATCAGATTTACCATATTTATTTTTGTGAAATTCACATCATTTACAGAAGCTTTTCCAGCCGTAATAAAGGCGTAAAACCGAACAGACAAGTGGATCGTAAACAGAAGCAATATGTAAATGACGGAGACATCTCCGAGTAATTTAAAAGCGGGAAGAATCATGGCAATATACTCCTTGGCATTGTGATAATCATCATTGTTATATATTTTTTTTTGTCTTGTAGACAATTTTAGAGCATATTTGTTAGTTTAATTGCAGAAAAAAAGGTTACAGTCCCAGTCACATGGTTCAAAATGTTTAACATGGATAAACTGTAATAAACCAGTCTGAGTGCCACTTCCCACTGATTTAGAGCAATCATTTTCCATGGCCTCAAAATCATAATCCAACCACCCTGCATTTGATCACACCTCTTCTACGGGGCCAAAAACCCACAAAGACCCACTAACATTGGGTCTCTCTAAATGGAAATGGATAAGGAATTCACTACCGGGTCAAATGACTCTGCAGCAGACAGCTTTTTATCAGCTTCGGCTCCAATCAGCATTAACTAAACACAACTTCTAAGTTAATGTTAATGTCCTTCCTTTTTTTTGTGGAAGTCTGAACATTTCAGGTGGCAAGCCAACTCAGCTTTTACCTTAAAAATTGTAAGAAAAGTCTGGATTATGGAATCACCTTTCTATATTGTTTTTTCTGTTTTCAGAGGTGGAGTTCGCCATGCTAACTCATGGGATTCGCAGGAAACAATGCAGCATAGAATGTAGTGAGAATTCTTATTGTTAGAGCTTCAACCGTCAAAGCACAGCAAAGTGTATGAAGTACCGAAGTTAGAACCGTTAAGATCTTTTCTGGGATTAAATTTGAGGTATCGGAACCCTTCTGTCTCTCTCTGAAGCTCCAGACAGAGCTGGCAGTTTTCACCTTCCTCGTTGAATATTATGAGGCTTTACTCTGATTGGCTGACTGCATTTTGAGTGACACATGACCAGGCCTACCACTGTTAACTTGCTGGAGCATGGTAAAACTCGCCAGTAAACACAAATGGGGTTTTGCTACAGCTGTGAGTAATGTTATTAGACCCTACATGTTTGAGTCAGACCCGGAGACAGAATGCTGTTGCTGTGCAGTTTATCCATTATAGTATTGACAGGATAGAGCTTGAATTTGTATTTGTTCTTGATCCAGTATTGTTTTGAAAATCAATCTGATGTCGGAAAGGCTGCTCGTCCATCAGCTTGACTGGCCAGTAGTCCTCCTGCATGTTTAGTTCCCGTGCCACGATCATATCAATCTCAGAGAGGAAAAGCAGCAATTCTGTACAAAGAAGCCTCTGATGCTTGTTGTCTACATTTATTTCCCAGAGCAACACTTGTAAATCCAATACTCAATTCTCACCGGCAAATTACAAGTATTTACAAAGATCTCAGATAAGTGTCTAACTTCAGCAGGAGAATGCCATGTGCTCTCCCAGCAGGTACACAGAGCCGGTGAGAGTGCGCTGCTGTTTTGTCGTTGCAACTGCGCTGGCGTCAGCTTTTCAGATGTTAGTAAAGCCTTTCAATTTGATTTGGCATCTTAATTATAATGTTTTGTTTTAAATGACTCCCGTGTTAGCCTGCACATTAAAAAAACACACACACAAATTCTTTATCTCATAACAAACACATTAATCATTGCTTACGTCTTTTGCTGTTTTGTCAATTCAAATACCATCTGGGTAAACACAGCTCCTGCTGCCCATCTGCTGGGCTTTGCTTCAGCTTCTTGTTAATTTTAAAGACAACCACAGAGCCCACATTGCTTACAACTTGACAGGTGGGAAAGGTATGAGGTTGGCGGGGTGCCGCAGCATCACAGCCTGCATGGCAGATTCTTCTTAAGGACACTAGCCTCCATTATGTTACAGCGGATGAGAGCCCTTGGACATTAATGATATTCAACATGATCTGTGTCAAAGGTAGCCACATGAGAAATTTGTGGCACAGTGAGTTCTCAATGTGTAAAATAAATAAATAAATTACCAACTCCATCTTCAAGGATGTTATTTACAGTTTATTTTTCTCACTGTTAACAGTTGAAAATACGTAAATCAACAATGGCTCTGCCATCTGTAACACTTTCCAATTTCCTCTGCAATCTCTCCACTAAAAACGGGACCATGAAGATTTATTTTCATTTAAAGATGACCTTCACACATTTTCCACTGCGCACATTCTGTGAATACATACATTTGTCAAAACGTTGACAAACAACACGATGTTGATACAGGTGATAAAAACATTGAGGATGTGTCTGCTCAGAGTTTTGAGAGGTTTAGCTCCAATGAATCTTTGAGAAAAAACTTATTTGTCACATTTTTTTGTTTGGCCTATGTCCCATTCACCAACATGGAGTAGACAGTATTTATGACCTCCACTGCTGCCAGCAACAAGGGGGCGATCAAGACACTTTGGCTACACCTTTGGGGATGTCAACCATCTTAATATACAGCCTATTGCTCATGGGTGGGTTGGGTCTGGGTTAGGGTCTGGGTTAGGTTAAATCCTCACCTCTCGGACCAGTGACTCTTGGAGACGTTGTGGCCAGCAGGCTTAGTAATGATGACTGGTCAGCTGCACAGGAGGGCTTCCTTTAAAAAAAACAGACTTAGACAAATAAAAAGTATTTGTATTGGGTCCTAATGAAATACTCGGTGATAATAAACTGGTCTTTGCAGGCTCAGCAAACATGAGATGATAAAAGGATGGCTGATGCACATTTGATTGTGAAATCTCTGCTACAAAGGAGAGAATAAAGTGCCTCTAAATCAACCGTAAAATTGCTGATCGTAATCCAGTGTGAGCCAGTGAATATGTTAAATGACTATCGTCACCATCGCACCTTCTTCCTGTCTGACCCGTGTCATATATCATTACCTCATCAATGAGATGGAGCTTCAGCTTTCTTGGAGAAAAGTGTTTTATTTGATTTTCATCAACAACAACGAAAGCCATGGAAATGAGGGTTCGATTGAAGAAAATTAAAGTGAGAGGAATGAAACATCATAATTTAAGAAAACACAGCGGATCTATGCCTATTATGCTACTAGCAGCTATTATAGCAGGATGCATACATTATTTATACAGTTAAAACTTCAACGTAAACAATTTCTGAATGTTGTTTTGAACAATATGTTTACCCTTGTGCTCTGTACTGTTCTAATTTAAGCCTATGGATGTGATCATAGACAACAAAACACATTTAACATGCTTTAATTGAATTGTTTCAGTGCCATGGATAGCTGCGCTCCACAGGCATGTCCAAACACTAAATTTTATCAAGAAGAATTACTGTAATGGGATTTTTCCTTTTATTTGTATAAGTTCTCCTTTTAGTAAAATGACGAATAACTCATTTTAAATATCCAGAATATTGTCAGATGTGTAATATGTATTATAACTAGTATAAGTATAATATGTCTCAGAAAAGGCTTTGATACAATATTTTTTCAGCCATTAGTGACGATTAGCCTTAATATGTGTGAATTAAACCTTTTTACATTAGATTGAACAGTCTCTATACACAAAAATAAACACAAAGCCTCAGATTGATTTATGGTCTGAGATCAAGTTAAGATATGTGAGCTCTGCAGAAGACAGAAAAAAAAAGCTGTGGCAGCAGGATTCCGGTCAGGTAGACACAGAAATCAGATAATCTGCTCCAGCATCAGATAAGCGTCACCTGGTCGCTTCTTTCATCTCCTCTCATGTAGAGGAGATGTCAACAAGGTCATCATTCCTGAAAATAATCTCTGCTCTGGCGCTGACGCTGTATCCTGCCTCCTGTTGGAAATGTTATTAGGTATTCGGACGTCCACTGAAGAACCAAATATGACTGACAGTGGAAACAACACAGCATCACTTTGAGCTCCTGCGTCTGAGGACGTTCTGAACTTGTAGAGGATGGTGGTACAGAAATGCTGGAGGTTAAGGTAAAAGGCGACGCCGTGTGTGGTCAATATGTTCAGCTGCAATAGAAGAATAAGTCAATGCAACCGATCTCCAAGGGACACAAAGGGAGTCCAGAATATGTAAACATTAGGTAGCTGTGAAGAACATGTTGTCTGTAGGTTCTCTTTAACTTAACAGGGTTAGTTCAGCCAAATAAAACAAAGAATACCTGTTGTTAGTGATATAGATAGCATTTGTTTTTTTTTCCAAAGATTTTAAGATAACCGTTTCATATATACATTTTTCTTCATAATTTGGTAGGTGAAATTAAATGTGTTTGTGGACCTGAGAAATGCTAAGGATACATTTGAGAGCACGGGGATGCTCCGCGTTTGTCTGCTTGTGTGACCAATGACACAACTAATTCAGTGCAGTGTGGGCGCTTCCTGGTCCCGGGAGTGTGAAGACAATTGACCACGAGTTTGGATCTGAAGTATTTTGCTGTTTAAGGTGCTGAAAATGTTATTTAGGGTTAAATTATTGTGGATTGTATTTATGATGTGGTTTTGTGATGTAGATTTGTTAAGAGTTTTGCACTTTCTCCGTTTTATATTTGTATATTTAAGTATACTTTAAACTGTAAAGAGTTTATATGTTACATTTCCAATTTACCTAGGCTTATGTTGTGTTTTCTCTTAAGCAGTAAGTATTTGTTTTGGCGCCATTCAGGTACAAGTTCCATTTCAAAGGCACCAATTTCATACCGGTATCAGAACAATCCAAACGACTCCAATTCCTAGTCCCAGCCACTGCTGCTACAGAGCACGGATCGCGTCTTTATCAAAAGTATATTAATATAATATGTCTTGATGGCACAAAATTCCACACTGGAATGGGGAATTGATAAAATGACCACTTCTCGAGATATACTAGCCAAATACAGCCAGATTTCTGGAATATGAACTGAAGCACGATATGTTTGGATGACTGTGAACTGATTTCCTAAACAACATCAAGTAATCTTCTTGTAAGAACAAGTATTCTTTTGTTTTCTCACCTGGCTATCACAAATTTTCTCTGTGTGAAGGAAATTAAGTTTTAGACAGATATTTCAATATTCTAACCATACATCAAAAATCAAATATCTTCATTGAAATTGTGAATTCAATTCAAATATAGACCAGCTACACACAACTTGTTTGAAAGGTCTGGACAACTCACAGTTCATTCACACAGAAAATTGTTAATTTGTAGTTATCATCATCATCATGGCTCAGAGAGGATTCCAGATTTTATGATTTAACTAGCATACAGTGGCACAACAACATTACAGTGTAATTGGCACCCCCCCTCAGAGTGTGTATGCAGGTCTTTGTCCAGTATCACTCTCTCATGCACCAAATGTCTGAAACCTACTCCTGTACAATGCTACAGCATCTGTCAAGCATCTCCATGACTTCCAAAGAGATCATTTTAAATCATATCCTCTTTACTTCTGTCCGAGCACAGTGCTAGTTTGGGGGCAGGTGGTTGACAGCAGCACTATTAATATTAATACAGTTGTTTCAGGTCCTTCAAAAACCCTCTATACTGACGGTACTAAATTTGTTATGTTTTTGTCTGCTGATTTTTCACAGCAGGATCGAGGTTCTAACTTGCCTACAAACAGAGAAGAATAATCGTATTCAGAATTTTGAAGGGCTTTGATTATGCCGGTGACGTGATCTCATAAATTTGCAGGTAGCATTTATCAGACTGACCTAAGCAATTTACATAAAGTTTGTACACATGAGGGTCAGCGCCTCATAAACTGTTGGAGGACATTGCAGCTTCCTCTTATCAAAGTGTTTGCGAGAAGCAAGCTAGTCACTGGCTCACAGGCGTGACGCACCCACAGCAACAAGCTAAAAATGGCGGAGCTGATGGTGCACAGTATGTTCACTGACTCACAGACAAATTATGTCCTGCTGGCAGCGTCATCAGATCACAAAACTATTTTTGTGAAGCAGCAGCAAAGGGCGCAGCCGAGTGCACACTCGTTTCCAATCATTTCCAACTCGTTCGAACACAGTAGAACAATTAGTCAAAATGTATAAATGGTTTTCTGTGGTAGTGGTGCAACAGTCTAGCACTGGTCGCATTAAATGTAACCAGCGGACCAGCCATCATCACTCATGTTATAGAGTGTAGATGGAATAGATCCTCCCCCTGGGGCACACGGCCAATTACCTGTGCAAAATGAGGAAACAACCTCAGTGCACCGCAGGAGCCTCCTCCAGCCTCCAGCAGGTGAGTGAAGGTATATGATTACCACACTGAATTAATATCAAAAAACCCACAAATGACTCATTGCATCATAAAAAAATGTCCAAGATGTCTTATGCACGTCCCCCCTGAGTTCAGAGTATTTGGTATCTCAATGAAACCTTGGCATCTTGTCTAGAATTTCTAATAACGTTGTGTGAATTTGAACAATGCCTATATGCTCAACATTCATTTGTGATGATAGACACGCCGCTGGCCATGGCAGAATTATACAAGACATTGGAGGAGCAGATCCCGCGCATGACCAATTTTTGGTGAGGAAGAGAGAAATAGGATTTTGATATTTATGTCTGGCGTGAACAATAAAGCCAGAGCAGCATGTTAATGTCAGAAGGAGAAGATGCTGCTGCCCGAGGACATTTTTATTCTCGAACAGAGAGAGGACAGCGGGTGAGTGTTAACAACCAGATATCTCACCTGAAGTGAAATTGGAGTCTGTTGATCAATACCCTCCCTCTGTTCTCTGCAGTTTTATTATAGATACTTTGGGGTAGGCTTCGGCAAAATACAAAATCTCATTAAATGTTTATTTGCTTGCTGTTTTCTCCACTCTCTCTCCGGGCTGAAGGTCAGAGGCGTCAGAGCCTAAATTACTGTGACCGCGCACCGAGGCTGATCCCCTTAAAGTTGGAGGGTATTTCAAAGTGTCGTGTTAGGAGCTCGACTCAGAGCTTATCCTGCAGTAACTGGTGTGAAATCTTTAAAAGACCTGTTCTCCCCCCCCCCCCCCCCCCCCCCCGGGTGATGCAGCCCATGCAGATGGCGGGCGGTGCAGGTGGACCTGTGGCAGATAACACAAGCCCCCACCTGACTGGATTGGAGCGGAGGAGCCTCCTCGCGGTCGCTGCAGCAGCTCAAAGTCGGGGGGGGGACCACGGTGAGGCCAGAGAGTCATTAGTCTCAGTCTGAGCTGGGCCCGGGGCCCGGGGGACACACCTTGCCTCATACCAGGTCGTGTCAGAAATAGGCTTTGTCTGATTGATTACACTACTGCAGTTATTTTTTTTCTGGATCACATACATTAGTAAAATTAAAAGGTCCCTTCTACAGCCTACATGCCCATACTTATTCAGAGTTGATCCCATGTGAGAAGATATTGGACTCATTTCTTTAATAAGCCAAAGTTTTGCACGAATCACAACATATATACTGCTATTATATTGGTATAATTATTAATATCATATATAAATGTATATGATGTTATATTATATGCTTTATATACTGTACTATTTTTATATACTGTCCAACAATAACATTACCATCATATCACCAGTACTATTACCATCATCTTGCCACTGCACCTTATCTACCTATTTATCTTGTGTTTCTGTTTTTATTCTTTCTACCTCAATATTTTGTATTTTATTCTATTGTATTGTGTTTTATTGTATTCAAATATACCGGCTGCTATATCTCGTACAGCTTTGAACATAAAATCTTACACAGATGGAATATCATGACACCATGCTTTTACCCAGTATTCCTTCTAGCATCGCTACCATAGCCTAAGCATCAAGACCCGACATGTTTTAACCAAGCTATCTGCATTACACTCCCCTGGATGGGGCCAGTAAATTAAACAGCTAATGCCCTGGAAAGCTTATGAAAACAGCTCTGGTATATTAACATATGTATCACTGCACACTTACATTGAGGAGTCTATTTGTCCTTTGCAGAGGACGTTGTTTCCAGGGTAATAATTGTCAAACCTGCATACAGTGAACCAGGATTTGTAAGAAGCCATTTGGACAATAAAGAGAATTTGTTCAGTGCCCTCAACAGCACTTCAATAAATAATACAAGCATCTCTGAAATTGCATTGTTATTGAATACAAGCTCAGGGCAATTCCTGGGTTAACCTTTTACCCCGTTTATCAGTTCCCATTACACACGTACAAGGAGGATTTACAGAGGTGGAGCTTTATGGGATTTAATCGTCATTTGAACTTTTGCCTCTCTGTAATTATCCACTAATCTACCCATTATATGTAATAAGTGCTGCCACAGAGGTTTTATGTTTTCAAGTGATTCTACCATTGCATATGGTTATACTTACCACTGTGTGTGTTTCTTGTTTGTCAACACATTACCTCTGTCACGTGTCCTCCTCTCAGTAAACAATGCCTTTATTGCATCAAAACAAGTCATTATCCCTTCTTGTCTTTAAATTAGAGAATTACAACCTTCAACTTAATGGGATGTAAAAAGAAAATCCTATTCTTAAGGTGGACTGACCAGTGTTTTTATATATAAATCAAGTGCCTGTGTCATTTGAAAGGTGTTACCCATAGTCATAAAGCCTAAAGACTGTGTATTAGCTTCCTTTAACTCATAATTTTGATTTTTTGATTAACCCAACACTTTTAAACGAATACTAAATCCCGGGACTGCAGATGAAAAGTTGAACTTGTAACAGGCTCCGTTTCTTTTTGTTTGTCAGAATAGTGGAGAGCGAGGCATGAACAAGTGACTGGTGAGGTCAAACATGGAGCCACCTGGATCTAAAGAGGATGGTGATGACCTGGCAGTGTTGGGCTGCGTCCAGAGAGAAGTGGATCGCTCTGAGTTGTGTAGTATAGGCCCATCTGCCGGCCTCCCCTGGGTCCCCTGCTACCTTTGCCCCACCATGTGTTCCCCCTCGTAGCCTACATTCCCAAATCGGTGGCAGCCGAGCCCACGTTGGGCATCTGTCTGTGCTAGAAACGTCAGCCTGTGCTGGCCCCCTCACAAAATACTGAGAGGATAGACTCGCACTGCAGGCTCCCAACACCTCTCCAGTAAATTATCACCACCCCAGAAAGAAAGCAGTGTGTTGCCTGAGAGCTTGGATTAGACAATGTCGACTTCTGAGCCCAGACGGTTGACATTGCTGTGTGATCATCATTACCCTCCCAACTGCCTCTCAAGTAAGGTCACAAGGAAGTCAGCACTCAAGTATCATGTGATAAAATCTATCTAAATGCTTGAGTGTTCAAACTGCTCCACAGCTGAAGAAGTCTTTCAGTGCCTGTTTAACTGCACATAAAAAGCAGCTTGATTGCGACGCTTGAAAAAATATATATCTGTTTAGTAAAATGGTGATCTCTTAAAGATTATATATATATTTATATACAATAATCATTGCCCACTAGATGCCGCACAAAGCACCAGCATCTTGGACCAAAATAACAAACTGAGTCGGTGACACCTCTCTTCCAGGTGTTGCCTATAATTTGTGAAGCTTAATGAAAGTGGCCCTCGACACAAACAGAAGTACAACTCTAGAAAGTTACCCTGTGTACAGGAGAAGAGACAAAGACAACCCACAAGCTGCTGCACCGACTGGTAAAGTAGTGCCATTGTCGGTCAAAGCAAGAGCACATATGCGTGTTTGTAACTTGTTTCAGGGCTCTCAGCAGGTAGGTAACGTGTCCCCGCCCCTGGCATCAGAGCTGATTACTTCGAAACATAACACTCTTAAAGTCTTAAAGTGAGGCCTACAGAGAAACAAGCACAAGTACATTCAAGTCGGTACACAATATGGTTAGTATTACAATTTATTAAACTGGTGATTGGAAGGACTTTGTTGGTATATACATCTCCCTCGTCTGATTTCACCTTATTATCACAATATTTGCAATTACCACAGCAGTAGTTGCACTTGGGTCGGCGAAGTCATGTGTCCAATCTGGGGTTGATACCCTCTTTGTCTGAAGGGCTGCCGCATGTCCATTGATTGAATATGGAAATCCTGATCAGAGTCACATTGTCTCTGAAATTGCCCAAATGGGATATTCTTAATGAGCCATGGAGGGGGAAATCTGTCTGCATGTTATACGGTTTTCCGGTCAGTGGCTTTTCTAAAGACAGAGACGTGCAGATAACCTTGGTCCTTTGAGATCCTTAGGTCCAAAAAGTGAATCACTTGTAGGTCATATTCGAAGCTCAATATTCTTTATTTTATCTAATCAGTCAAGAAAGTTGCTGTTGAGTGCTATTTATGTACAAATGCATCCCCCCCTAAAAGTCTTTAGTGTTTTTATTTTAAAAACTTTTAATGGGCAGTGAATTCAAACTGCTTCCAATCTTTTCAGTCATTCTACAATAAAATGCACTTTTTCTTAATAGTAGTGGAATACTTCTTAAAACAAGTTCTTTTGTTTTGGAAGTTATCTAACTTCACTGGCAGAATGTTTTGCCTTGTTTGAAAATAGTAAGTAATTCATTGGATGAACCCATGAGCTTATCTCCAATCTCAGGTATTTTACTATTTTAATTTCCAAATAATTTCCTCAGAGTGCAGAACTATCCTGGAGGTTTAAGAGTAAGTGTGCGGTCCGAACCAGAATGGTTTGGTATTTCCTAGACAGAGAGCGTCCTTACAGAGCTCAGCATTAAACACACTGTGTTGCTGATGGGGACAGAAATCGAATAAAAATGGTGGTTCTGATTAAATATTGATAACAAATGAAAAATAAATATTGTTTTGATTTTCAGTGGCTGTTTTCATGGCTAAAGGTTAGTGTTTAGCTGTTTGTTCTATTTACTAACTAGTTGTTTCTCCAAATAAAAAAGGTATTGTTCCACTAAATACGGAAAACATATTAATTATGTATTTATTATTTTAAATTAAGAAGAAAACGTATAAACCCAACCATTTGATCCCTGCAACACACACCTCTTGACCACCTGACAATGGTGGTCCACCCTTAAGTATATCTGTAAAGTTATTTCTGGATATAAACTGTTCTGAAATGTTATTTATATTAAATAAACAAGTGAGTCCAATACCAAAATGGCTAACTCAAATCTGAAAGGTTTCTGGTCAGCAGATCATCTTATCATAAATGTGAAGTTGTGGGCTCAACAAATACTCAGAATATAGTCTAATACAGTTAGTGGTGCTTTCCATAAGTTAAGTTGTATTTCCTTATCATTCGCAACAAAAATACATAGTTTTTGCCAGAAATCCTCCAGTGTACATACCCAAATGGACTTTACTTCTTAAAGTGACAAAAACTATTAAAGTGTGAACTTGACTTAAACCTGCAGTGGAGTATCATTGCAGATGAAGTGTATATAGAATGGGGCCTGCATTTCAACATGCACATTTTCATTTATTTCCGGAGGGCACTGATTTCTGAGGAGGTGAAATGATTGGTATTACACTTCACCGGAGAATTACAGCAGCCTGACAGGCATCCGTCCATGATTTAGTTCCACAGACGTTCCTCAATGCCACATGTATATTCAACACCCCCCGAAAAAGAAGGGCTATTAAGAAAAGTTTTGCTACATTTCCTTTGCCTCTTTTTTTATCAAAAAGTTGCTGCTCACAGGGAAAAATGGGTTGATGAATGAAGCTCTCATATAAAGTGAGTTGCTGACAGCTCTGGAGACCTGAGGGACCAATTCATTTGCAGCCGCAAGTGCGATACGTTGAGATCAGTCCCTCAGATGTCCCAGCTGCCTGAGCACTTTGAACGAGTCACAGGCCCGCTCGCCTGGCACTGGAAATTCTGCAGCACTCCAAAATGAATCGGTGCTTCAGAGCGCGGAGCCCTCGCCGCCATTGTGGCTCTCATTACATGACTGTATGAATCACACACCCACTGCCTTAATTTCCCCCTATAATTTCTGATGTGAACTGCGGTACGCCCATAAGAGGCTTAAGCTCTCTGTCTATTGGAGAAACAGATTGCAATATCTCCTGCTTTATCGAGGAATATGAAGTCATCTGGCATGAGGCAACAGCATGCAGACGTTTTATCACTCCGACGCTGTGAAATGATAATTGGATCCACTGGTTTCCTTTGCTTTTGTGATGTCGGCCTTACGGCACTTTTAGCCAACATGGGAAAAAATTCATTCGGCAGGGGAAGGAGGCCATTACTCCTCTTTACTTAATACAGCCATTTTTTTTCAGTTTGAAGACCTTTGAGGCAATTCTGTCGTTCCTTTGAGTCCTGTATTATTTGTAACTCTGATTTACATGAAACTGTTGAAGTGCTTTGTCTGAGAAAAGGCTCTCTCATGTCACTGGAGCTATAAAAAGTCCACCTTGTGCTTTGAGTCATTGACACGCCCCCTCCTCGATTCATCACCCATCAAATGGCGAGGCCCTTAGAAACAATCGTTCATAATGCCTCCATCAGAGGTACACTCACAGAAGAGTTTTTTTTTTTTTTTTGCAAGTCCTTGACTTTGCTATTGTAATGAACTGGTACCAAGGAATTAAATGTAGGGTACAATGCCTGTTAAATATACACATGGGATTAGGACAGGGCTTTCACACAAGAACGCACGCATGTGCACCCACGCACGCACGCACATCCACACATCCCCACACACAAAAAAAAGGCATGGACGCACGCACACACACACACACACACACACACACACACACACACACACACATCTTAACAAATATGTAAAAGGGCTATCAATTTGGCAATTGACATTTATCAATTTGGTCACTATAATTGTGATACAGAAAGAGTTTCATCTCTTCATCAATTTACAGCATCCAGCATTTGATTGTTTTCCCTCTTTGTTACATTCACTGTTTGTTTACACAGACAGTTACCTCAGACAAACATAGTAAAAGTTACCCACACACACCTGTTGTGTTTCTGTGGCGGCAACAGAGAGGTTTAGCAGTGTAGCAATTAGCAATTCTTCAAACCCTCTACATTCACTCAGCACGTTGACGAAACACAGACAAAAACAACCTACCAGACATGTCAACGTTTGAAAGAGTAAATACATGTCATTGCTGCAAAGAGGAGATCTGAAAAAAGATGTCCGGACAGGTGCTTCTTCTCAGGCAGTGTCACAACAATAAAAGCCCAGAGCTTCCTGTCTGACCTCTGCAGGCATGACTAATCAACCAAAGGACCCATCTTTTCCAAAAAAACTCAACAAGCAGATCATGGAGTGTTTCCTCTGGCACACACGTTCAGTTGTTCTTCAAACACTTCCTTTTTTTAAATCCTGTTAATATTTCAACCCTTTTCCTGTGTTTTAACTGACCTTACCTCCTACAAAAGCTTTTTATAGTTGTGACCTATTTATAATGTCTCCTAGTGGAGCACATATCTCCGTCAAGGTCCAACAGTCCCCTTAAATTCAATCAAGCTGCACCGAACTTCACCCACTCATACATATCAGATTTTTCATTTCCATTCAGATTCATTAATTATTCCCTGGGAAATTGAATAAAATGTCAGATAAGTGCCCTATTTCGGGATGGCACAGAAAGTGACAGAACATTCTTGGATCTGCTCCTTTGTTTGGATCAACCCTGAAATTAAACTGTGTCTGTCTTTGCTCATGTTTCATCCTTCCACCAGGTTTTTTGGAAGCCTGTTGAGTGTTTTTTTCCCAATCCTGTTTATAAACAAACAAACAACAAATGTTTACATTTCCAATCGAAACTCATCATCGATCAGCTTCCTAGTTAAATCCCTCCATCACATATCGGTATCAGTCCTGTCACTCCACTCCCACTGAACTTGTTGCCCGGCAATGGAAGAATTCTGGTCGAATTAAATCGATAAATTTCAATTTGCTTTGGCTCTTTAATCAGACATTGTAAAAAGAAAGTGTCACGTCTCTCATGTGGACAATTTTCCCCATCAAACTACCTTCATGTATTGGCAGTTCATTTGTTAAAAGGATGGAAAAACACCACAACCCGGATTATGTACAATTATTAAGTCATTATTAAGGGTCACGAGATGAGGAGTCACCTTGATTCATTTTAACTATCTCTAACTACCTTAATTAAATATTTCTTAATATATTACGGCGCTATAGTGATGTGCACCATGAATTCTTCTCTTATGGAGTTTAAAGAAGACGAAGAACAGCTGATGTGCAGCTCCTGTATAATAGCCCAGTTTTTCCTATGTCCTGGGATGCTGCACACACATAAAGCTAAAGCACATCTGAGACTCATTAATGCACCGAGGCTGTTACTGCTCCTATTTGGAGTTTAATTTCTTTTTAAATTACTGACTATCATCTCCTGCTAATGCTGAAGCAAAGTGAGAACGGTAGAGGTTGGCTGAACTCAGAACAGCTTCACCTCATGTTTGTTCCCTTCCATGTTAGTGTTGTGTTTGCACATTTATTTGTTTATTTTGTTTATTTAGTGGGATCCCCATTAGCTCTACCCTAAGACAGAGCTACTTTTAGTGGGGTCCACATATGCACGTATGTTTTCGATGTTAGATTGTGATGTCTATTTTCAAAGTGGGATTTAGTGTTGTTTTTATCTAGTTAGGTATATGGGAAAAAAGTAAATATTTCCCTATCAGTAAATATATTTTTTGTTATTGTCAAATGGTCAAAATATGACAGATTCTTTCTCTTGAGTGAAGGTTTTGTTTTGAAACTCTTCTTCATAAGCAGAGAATGACAAACAAGTCTGAGGTAGATCAATTCTGTGTTATGGCTCCTTGCTGTGTTTTATATTGCTATTGTTAGACATTATAGATATTGTTTTATTGCCCAGACCTAAGACCAACCCATCAAGTGTACTTTATATCAATATATATTTATATATATATAAATATTGAGATGGTGGTGCATTAGAATGAGCACTAGAGCCCCGAAACAACACTGAAAAGGTGCTTGGGGGAAAAAGTAGACGCAGGTGAGAGAAGAGGAATCCCACAGACAATCCTGTACATGCAAAAAAAAGTTATGATGTGTGCAACGTTTCTGTCATCAGTGAACATGAGTGCAATACGTAGAAATTATCCCGACCATGCTGTTGCCGTGCACTTTGATGAACAGAAACGCCCTATGATTCTATGGTTGGGGGTTTAAAGACAGCACCTCCACGTGGTGACCACGATCTGACTCTTAAGAGAGCTGAAACCTTTTGGATCTTCACATAACAACATTGTCTCCAAAAGGCCTGAATGATGAATTGTTACTCAATGTTATGTGTGAATAGCATCTCTGTATAGGATCAGTCAGGATCTTTGATTGTTAGACGTGTCTATTCCTGTTTTTTACTATCCAGGCATTTAAGCCTTTATGATTTGTTCCTATCATACATATTTGTTCTTACTCCGTAGATGTAATGGATATATCGTGACAATATATATATATATTTTTTTTTTTTTCTTATTGTCTGATAACTTAAAATGTTTGATTAGCTTCTAAGAGTTATCCACTAATGTGACCATGTTTCTACTCAACCAGGTATTGAGGCCTTAAGTCGACGATGTTATTATTTGACATCATCCCTTGTTTTGTATTTCCATTTTGTTTTTGCTTGTACATTGTCTTCATCACCCTTGGTTTGATATCCCTTGCATATTGATGTTTTGTGCTTTATATTTGTTTTTAGTTTCACCATGTTGTTGCTTATGGTTTGTACTTTATATCATGGGAACCTACGGCCCATTTAGAGGACATTTTAGAGGTTAACCTAACCAGTATTATGTAACACTGATGAGCTATTGTACTCATATTAAAGTTCCTTTCTTGATGCCAGGTAGTAACACTGTTGGGGCTGTGCAGTTTAATTATTTAAATGGAACCAGAATGTACAGGACAGTGTGTTGTAATGAATGGCATCAACCATTTCTACAAACGTCAGCAAATGTCACAAATCATGAAAATGGCAGATTCAGGAAACTTCATTCATATGGAAACTTCTTTCGAACATAGGAAACACCGACCACATTTGAAAGCAAAATTATTGCAAGAGTCTGGACAAACCGTTCAAATTGCACAAAGACCATGTTTCTCTACAGAGGAGTGATTGTTATGTTGCTGATTTATGCTCCGTACTCCCTGCAGGCCTGGAGCCCCCGTGCAGCTATTCACTCTTTCAACAAAGAGCTGAGGACGTCCAGCGTGGCCATCAGAGGCTCCACTCCCGGCACCTGAAGGTCACACGTGTGAGCGCTGGAGCCTCTGAACAGCCGTGGCTGCAGCAGACGCTGAGTGATGAGAGGGTATTTGAGGCAGATGTGATCAGCGCGGTGAGAACCCTCACAGTGACACTCTCCTATATCAACCATCGGACGTGATTACCGCGCTCGCTCCATGAGCCCGGAGCCTGTTGGAGCCCACTCCTCTGATTTCTGGTGACTCTCTCCTGCCGCAGGAGTAAATCACACACGCTGCTCAAACTCAGACAGAGGCTTGACCCCGGCATTACATTTGTTTTAGTCTCACTGCATAATGGGAACGATTTGTCTAACATCTGCCACTCTTATACAGAGTGGATGAGAGCGGCTCCACAGGTACTGCTCTCATCCACTTGTACATTACTGCTGAGTGAAGAGTAAAGGCCTGCGCATGCTTCTTGAACGGCGTCTGCGGCTTTTCCATAGTTCTGTCGAAGGACTCGTTGTTATTCATGCTTCTCCAAGCATTGCATGTTTCACAAAGCAATTCCCCCCCCCGAACACTAGGCGGAGTAAAGTTTTTTGTTGAAGACAGCCTTAGAGGACGCCTTCTTTGTGTGTGGCAGTCGTCGTCGAACTGTTTATTTACATCGACACTGCGGCTCCTCGTAGCCTTTTTCTGGCAGACAAATCCGCCAGTCAGTGACAGGTTATACAAGTGGTCATACTTTCGGATCTCTTCTGCCAAACGCTCTTCTATTTGGTCCATATTCGTTCTTCTAAATTTTCGGTGTTTTCTGCCGGTGTTATGTGGAATGAAACCGGAAATGCGACTCCGGAAAGGATGTAGTAAGCAGACCAATCACAGCCTTGCGGGCTGCTGGAGGCTTGCGGAGCTTTGCCGTATAGTTAGATAATTGGGCGTCGGACGTAAGCACGTAAGGGGCACGCAGAAGCATGCGCCGGCCTTTAATCATGCGTTCATCTGTGGGGAGACTCACCCAAACAGCAGACCATAACCAGCACATAGGAAAGTAAAGCAATTTAATGACATCAAAAACACCAATTAACATTCTTATCATGCAATGGTTGAATTTTTACAAAACAGAGCAACTTGTGGTCATGGTGCTAATAACATAATGAATGTGTATTAACAGAGTAAGGCTTGTTAAGACTCACGGCTCCACACTATCAGCGGTATTGGTGGGTGTCAAACATGCAACCAGATCCCAGTAATCTGATTACACAGGATCCACAATCCATTGCAGGTTTGACAAAACCTTCTTCTTGAAGGAGTAAACAACTAACATCACACATTAAAGTCAGTTCATGCAGAGATACTCAGCCTGTAGTACAATGTACAATGTTCTCTGTGGCTCTGGAGTCGACTCTGAGAAATAACACTGATGATGTAATTGTGTTACCACCCCGGGTACATTGATTTAGATAATACAAATATATTTAGAGCAAGTCCAGTAGAAGTAAGGTCTTTGATTACCAAGTTCATACTATGGTTTTTAAAGTAAAAATTCGGAAGAAAATCGTCCCACACAGAGACATTGCACACTGAGTGCGATGCCTTCCAATATTCTTATATCTAAGAAATTCACAGAATGAGATAAAATGGAGTCGAGCACTGGGGCTGATTTTGTGGTCCTCAACCATAGTTTAAGGTTTTCATTGGTTTCATTCCACTACAAGAAAACATAATTTCTGTGATCCAATTCATCCCAAACACTTCAAATCAAACCTGTTCCAAAAACTTTAATGACAGATCAAAGTTTCAGAGTCTAAGTGTAATTGTGACACAACATATACGGACTTGGTGCACAAAGACCTTAAGCCTGATCTGCAAACTGGGACATCGAGTTTGAAAGAACTAGACATTCTGGTAAAAAAGACTATTAAAATGCATTATGGGAAATGTAGGACTCAGCTTTTTCAGAGCCTGACATGCCGGGGAATAAAAGTCAGGAAAACGATTTTGCCCTTTGTTTTTAAGAATGTTTCTGCAAAAGTCTTCCAGCATTTTGTAAGCGCGACACAGAGTCATGGTATCCACTTTAAATGGATAGTTCAAATTGTTATCCTATTGAAATATGCTTATGCACTTTCTTGCTAAGGGTAAATTGACAAAACGATCAAGTCTGTGTGTTAAATATGAGGCGACAACTGTCAACTCCTTAGTTTAGATTAGCTGGAAACAGCTAATCTGGCCCTGTCCAGAAATTCAAAATCCCCCTACCAGCACATCTAAAAGTCATTTTGATTTTGTTACCTTAAGGCGGAGCCACACTAGCTATTTCCCTTTGACCAGTATTTATGCTAAACTGAGCTACCTGACTTCTGGGTTTTGTATCAATCATACTAAATAACTGTCAGCAAGAAAGAAAACAAGTTTATTTCCCTAAAACTCCTAAGATTCCTATAAAACTTTTCAAACATCAGGTATTGGCATCTTCAGTGTTGTCAAACTTGTTAGGGTTCTCTCTCATGTATAATCAGGAACATGGGGACCTGTAATGGATTACATTTTAGAAAATCTTTTACAAAGCACAGACTAGGTTTGGTGATTTATACAGTCCAATGGATCTAAATGTTCATAAACATGGCAACTAAATTATATTTTCTTCTAATATCACAGGAGGTTTATGGTTCAACAACCAATGTTGATGATATAAAATGATATGTAAATTTCCTTGTTAAATTGTCAGGTAGAAAAACCACTGGGGAAAAAAATAAGTTAATAAGCAACCTTTATACACATCTTACATATTGTACTTCATATTTAAGGAATCCATTTCAAATATAAAAGGTCAGTAATATTTGCTCCCGTTGAAAAATATCAACTGGATACCCCCCCTCGTCTGTGGTCTGCCACAAGATGACATGAGAGGCAAAGCTGCGTGTAATGATGTGCAATGGGGAGTGACATTTTTGTAACATTTGTACAAACAGTTCTGCAGTGGAAGTAATGGAAAAGAGAAGAAAAAAAAATCCAAGCCCTCTAAATGGTCTGTGTAATAATAATTATAAAAAAAAGACACTCCGCACATAGAATATACACTATATATACACAGTATTTAGTAACGGTCATTCTGTTGCAACTTGACAAAACAGAGCTTCATAACATGAGAATTGGCAGTTGGCAATGACGCATTACGTTTGACACAAAACTTGTGCTTGGTGTGGATAATGTTCTGCTTCCTCTTTCGTTTGTTCGTCCCAGCAGGTTTAATGAAAACGGCGTCCCGGGGTAAAGACGGAATGGCGGTTCCGCTCCTCACGCCGGTGTCTGAGCGGCGGCTTTGATCTCAGCGGACACCCTCTTCTCCTTTCGGCCCGCGTACTCGCCGATAAAAGAGCCGTCCTCGTTGAACTGAACGTCCTCGTCGCCGTAGTCCACCAGACTGTCCCCGCTGTCCCCCGCTTTGATCTCCCTGCTCAGCGAGTGTTGGCTGCCCTTCAGTGGCTTCTCGTCGTTGTCACTGCGAGAGAGGCACAGTGGATTTTAGAATCACCTCATTTCACCCATGGCTTCACTCTATGGCTTATTGGAGGGGGTCGAGCTGCGGGCTTGAGCTATCACTGCCGCCGCGACGAAGCCAGTGTGATTGGCATTGGTGTTTACCTCTGGCTGACCAATGGGAAATCATCACACACATGCACACGTTCCAACTGTAATAATAGCTGAGCTACACACGCATCACTGCTTTTGACAAAGTGAAGAAATCCTGAAGGGGACATTCAAGTGGTGCTGAAACTGAGACTGCACACTGACAATGATACAGTGAGTACTTTGTTTTGATAAGGTTCATTAGAGATGAACTTTCTCAATTCTTTGTTATGACTGCAGTGATGAGCGAGTTTCCCATCACTGAATTTAAACAGGTTGAAACACACAAATTAGTGTTAAAGCTTACTTGTCAACAAATATCTCCACAATCAACCCGACAAAGAAGTGAGTTCAGAACTGACAGCAAGGTGATCTGATCTGAAGTGTGTGTGTGAATTTGAGCCAAGAATTAAATAAGATGCCCGGTATTACCTGTGTGTCTGCTAGACAGGCATTTGACACCTGAAATCGCTCATAACACAACTATGAGCTGCACTGGGCTTGTGTGTGCTGATGTACAAAGGGGGCAGATTGTCTACTCTGAAATTGGTTGCTTAGTTGTAGAAAATACTATGACAGCAATGGTGAACATTGCGATTGGGGATTTATTTTGTTGAACCAATGGCTTTGTTTACAGGGTAAATGGTCTGTATTTATATCGAGCTTTTCTAGCCGTGATGATCACTCAAAGCACTTTACAGAACAGGTTATTGTTATTGTCATTCACACACACATTCATACAATCGATCTATGGGCAGCACTCTTTCTATGAGGGGCAAATCAAGGTTCAGTATCTTGCACAAGGACACTTAGGTATGCTGACAGGGAAGACTGGGATCGAACCGCCTACTTTCTGGTTAGAGGATGACTGCTATACTACATTACTCCGATAAAGACAATAGCCTGAATGCCATATAAACATGATCATCTTATCTTACCTTGTGAATGAGGTCATACTCACAATTAGCAATAGTCAAATTAAGAAATGTGGAGTATCACATGTCTTGTGTCGTGTTGTGTCATACCCAAATGTGTAAGTTTCCTTGACTGAACAAGCAGCACAGGAAACTCAAACTCAAGTTGGTCTCACTTATTTTAGGGGCTCTAAACCTCCTGAGTTGTGTGGATTTCAGGTACAAACCTAGCAAAAGTGGTGCAGTTTAAAAACTCGTCACCTAAATTTGAAGCTAACTGTCGGCAGCCAGCTAGCCAAGCTTATTATAAATATTAGCAACTCTAGCGCCACTAAAAGTCACTATTTATAAGATTATAACTAGCATAAAAACAACTTGCTGTGCTTTATAAGAGGTTATTGCTGGCAGCAGTCCCTTGTGCGGTTACTAGTCATTTACTGGAATCGACTCCAACGTAGAGAAGGTAGCTGTGACATCCAGTTTCCACAATTTATGACATTTAAATGTTATTTGGCATTATAATGGTGTGACCGATTTATCACAAACTCAAGAAGTATTTTACACAGACTTGGCAGCAAATTGAAGAATAGCTGGTGCCAGCAGCTCCTGGAGTCAACGTGACAAAATATAAATCCTGTCTGACTGAGACACATTCGACTCCATCATATCATACCATTTTTTGTGCTGTGCAGATCCCACTGATTGGGGAATTACATTGGGACTTCTGCTGCCGTAGACTGTTATGAATTGGACGAGTAAAGGATTAATGAAACGTGCCCAGATATTACTGCCCTGGAGAGGAGCCACTTTCAATTACACTGATTGGTTTTAGCCTCCCGCTGCGTGCTGCGCAGCCTGCGTTTCGCTCCATAAGGACACAAAATTGCTGCATCTGAACGCCGCTGTGGATCCCTTTATGATGCAAAGCCTATCACATCTAACACAACACCGTACCTGGGATCACAAAGTCCTATACAGGGAGGCTAGCAGTCTGACTATACCGATGCGTAAACAGCTCAGGGACACTACTGCTGTTTATCACATACATTCCAGTTACTCTTCAAATGTCTTGGACGGATGGAGTGCAAGGCTCCACGTGAACCGAGTGCACACCGGGTTGTCTTCTCAGCGAGAGGAGAAAAAGCATGGGGAGAGAAATATGAAGAGAAGAAGACAGAAACCACCGCTAGCAAAAGAGAAAATTCATACACTGTTGTGCGTGAAATAGTGCTCCCGTGGTTATGCTTACCTGTACTCGCAAAACGTGTCGTCGTTCATGCCCTGGGACTCCACGTCAGGGTGAAGGTCTTCTTTTTCTTTTACTGCTCACAAAATAGAGAGAAGATATCAGTGATTTCCTCTGGAGGCGGCTGCCAATGAAGATCACTGCTGTGTCCCCTGACTGCTAACGTTGTCTGAACAAGTTAGATTCTCAGTCCCTTATTCCCTGCACTTGTTCACTGGATGAAAGATCAATGAAAGCTTTGGAAAAGATTGAAAATATACAATTAACTTTTTTTCAATTGTTTTATGTGAATCTTATTCTACATAAAAATGGAGCTCTATGTTGTGTAAAATATTCATGATAAAAATGGTAAAAACTGAAGCAATTTAAATGTATATATATATCGCTTAGTGGTGTGACAGAAGAAAAAAAGAAAAGGTTGTAGGAGCAACTGGCGATAATGAGAACTTAATGAGAAAACAAAGGACAGAGCAGCGTCTCGCTCTTTTTTTCTGCTGACAAGTGAAGCGATCGCTGCCCGGACGACAACCCGATGGCCATTAGCTGTGAATAATAAAGCTGATAAGGACTCTCATGTCCCCAACTGGAGGAAATCACGGCGATACCGTAGAGCTTATGTCATCACAGCCACCCCTTGTGCAGCATTTGCATTTAGTCTCCATGTGGCTGGGAAAAGCTGCTTGTCTAAATAATGCAACATTCAAATGCTGGACATATAGTAGAAATGCTCATTTTCCTATCAAAGCAGGAGCCTATTCATGTATAAATTTGCATTAAAATAATTTTGAGGCCTGGGAAAAAGACAACATATCAGCTTACATATTCTTGAAATGGCATCAAGGATAATTGATCATTTATTTCATAGCGACCAACAACGAAATGGAAATATAATGATGCTGCGAGCAGCAATTACTATTCAAGCAGGGTAATGTGTGTGTTTGTGAGCGAACACCTACCGGAATACTTCCCTCCTTTATTTCTGTTGACAAAGCAGGCGATCAACACAATGAGCGTGAGGAGAGCGATGGCGCTCATCAGGCCGATAAACCAGCCCTGGGTGGATATTCCTCCGTGGATGCTGGCCAGACCTGAGGAGGAACAATACCCGGTGACTTTGACACGACTTGGCCTTTTCATGGGGACACTTGATTGAATGTTTACACCGACAAAGTCTATCTGATGCAGAGGCAGAAGGTGGTAGGGCGCGCTGCTGATGGAAAGGCTCCAATGTTAATATTAAACAGCTAATCCTGCTTGTCCAATTAATCAACTATGGAACGCTGTACACATATAAAATTCCTCTAAGCGAGTCTGAGCGGCTTAAATCCTCGCCACAGTGCAGAGGGCCGCACGTCGTTGCTCGTGGCGCCCCCCCCCCCCGCTCAAGGATGCACCTGCACTGTGCTCAGTGATCGGTCGATTAGTTCTGCTGCTTTACATTCTTTTAATTTCAGCTATAACGGTTTCCCTCCTCACCTGTGGACCTGGTCGTGATTACATCTTCACATATACTAGAATTGTCAACCCAGCTGTTAGGAATAAGGCGCACAGTGTACTCAGTCCCAGGTTCAAGCAATGATGTGGAAAGTGTGAGCGGTGTTTAAGGTCTCTGAAACCGTCCAGTGACCCTCACCTGGGCAGAGGGTGAACCATCACGGTGGGTTAGTACTCATGAGGACACACAACTAGAGCAATCTACTGAAGGTGTGAATGAAAAGACATGGAGGACAGTTTCAGTCACAGCCCAGCGACAGTTATTAGCTGTTTCACAAAAATACAGGCTCCCTCAATCACACTTACAATGTCAAGAACATATAAAAAGCTAATGTGAGCTTGCGGTTGTTCATATATATGAAATGTAAAACTCTGTGTGCTCTCCTCCAGACATCCAGCTGATATTTGCAGAGCGGTCGCTAACGGCTGAGCTAACATTCAACAGGGCCGCGACTGATGGAAGAGATGAGAGCAGATGAAGAAAAGGAGAGAAATGGTGATGAAGGATTAGTAATAGGGGACAGAAGGTCAAGACCTCCATGGAGCGGTTAGGAGTGTTGTCACTGTGCGATGAAGGATGTGGCTCTTCACCTTCTACGAAGAAAGCTCAGCGCACGCTCGGGTGTTTTGTTTGTGTACGGACGCATCAATTACATGTGACAGAGGGGGACGTCGGGTGAATCCCTCACCAGCACACATGACAAGAGTAATGTGGGTATGGAAGTAGAATGGCAGGTGAAGCATGCAAAGCAAAATGAACATAGACTGAGGTCCAAAAGGGTTTAGAATCGTAATCACGTGATTGTTTCTAAAAAACGATGCTGTTACAAGTCACAGTTTTATTTACAATATTTGTGATGTCTCTCTGCGTGACGACATAAACATATTTTTACCACATTGACACCGAATAATGCCAGACATACTGAACAGACAACAGAAGAAAATCTAATAACGTGGAGAATGAAATGCATCATTAGGGTGGTTTGACAGCAGCTGTCTGAGCTGGTCCACAAAGCACAGTCCACTTCATTTCCCCGTGGCAAACATGCAAATCTCCTGGCCCGTCTCCAGCTCAGGTGCATTATTTGCTCAGGTGATAATTCTGCACACAAGGACACCTGCGTCTGCGCTGCCCACCGCCGCCACCGCACATGACAGCCTCCAGTTAATGTTGATGGATTAGTCCACAACCGTGGTAATTGCAATTATTAGACCTGTGTGAAGACTTCGACTGACATAGGCCCCTAAACTAAAAATATCTTCCGGCAGGCTGCCGTGTTTCGCCACCAACTCCTCCGTTTTCTAATAAATGCTGCAGCTGCTCACCCAGTGGGGAGTCAGAGCCCTAGAAGACGCCCCTTCAAAGTCAGGAGGCTCGTATATATCTTTCAACAGCCTCCCATTATCCACTCATCTCAGTGTCCAGTGAATATTAGCCTCCCAGTATGAGCTCACACCCCCCCTCCCCCCCCCCCCTCCCGGCATCGCCCAGGAGGACGTTTCTCTCCTCTCCATTTTGTCTCAGCTCAGATGCTGCCGTGGACAACTTTCGTCCCAGAGCCGTGCTGCTGTTTACCCAGTTGAAGATTACATGGAAATGTCAGGTGACTGTTGGGTCAATATGCTGCTTGGTTCTGGGGAACTGGGGCCCAACAAATCAATCACTGACAATTAGACATATTTGTCCCGTTCAAGCGGCTCCACTCTTCAGCTACTCGGTCGGATCAGGATATAGATCTTGTATCCTCGATTTCCCTGTGGTGCAGCGGGGAAATTAAGACCTGCTTTTTCATTAGCATTCAATTGTCTCGTTCCAAACAGGAAAGCAGAGCTGTTACCTTACATTCCATCTCCTGTTGCCACTGGAAACAACTTCAAATATCAAAGAACAATACAGGAGACGGCTAATTACCTTGCACATCGCAGAGGTATTTTTAACATCTTTTTTATTCTGTGATATCAATTGCCTTAAAAGGCAAAAGCCAGGGAGTCCAGGAGATCGCTGCACCACTGTACAAATATGGGTATGAAACATACATAACGAGAGCTATATGGTTTCTGTTTTGTTTTTTTAGATTTATTTCACAGCTTTTGTTTGTCTCCGTGGTTTGATGCTTGTGGTGTCAGTATATGCAGCAGCTCTACCTATGGTGGAACGAGTGGGTTTGGTCACTGGGGACTTTGGAGTGCTGGGAGGTGTGGGGGAAGCTGACTTGCCTGAAAAGAAAGACAAACCTTGTGATTATCAACTGGGGCTAGAGCCCGGGGCGCTACCGTCTACTGTTAGCACACATGCTCTTACCTAAAATTAGTGGCTACGCATGTACAATAAAACATCCTATAGAAAAAAAAAAATTGTTTATACAGAAGGTGAGATGTTGGGATTTTAATTTGACTTCATCTTGCCTTTCAACAGCTACTTAATTGTCTTTTTGCACATCATTAAAAGGAAGAAGGATGGATGCGTGGCGTGTTTATGATCTTCTTCCTGCGTTTGGCTCTTGAAGCGTCATTTATTTCCTCACCTTGACTTAGACGTGTTGCACAGTGTCTGCTGTTGCTAGGATAAAAGTCAATATTCGTTTACAGACGCTAATGAGCCACGATTAGTATGAATTTATAATTAGGTTACTCATTACTATTGCTATTAGAGAGGAAGCCACAAACTTTATCTGAGGAGGAGTTGACATTTTTCTAATGAAAGGAGGCATCAGAGAGCTCTCTGCTGATGGCAAGGGCAAACAGCAGACAAGGTCAATTATCTGCAGAGGAGCAAAGTGTTTAGCACTTTTTGATAATGTGCGAGAAAAATAAAATGTGCTCAACAGTTTGAGACTAAAATAGGCACGATGATTTACACAGGTTTATAGCATCCGTACCATTTTCTACAACTAAACATGCACCCGCTACCTACGGAACTACCGTCTGTCAGACATGTCATACCATCACACAAATGTATAAATAAACCATTACAAAGAGGAAGGAAAAAAAGGATCTTCCGAGTTCTTTGAGATCATAGACTGGAAATAAAGATTGTAAAAATGTCTACACTTTTTCCCACTTTCCACAATTTAAGTCACAATATTCCAGTTATGAATGCCACCATTTTGTGCATTTCAAGGTGGTTTTGGTTTTCCGTACATTTTGAGTTTTTATTTTGATCCACAAACATAAAAGATGCAGGGTGACTTTTGGCGAGCCATCCCGACTAGTCATCTTTAATTCAGTCTATGTTATGTGTGTTGGTATGACATGCTACAGCTTCTACGTGAACACAGATGCTACATACTGAGGCCAACAGTGGAAGCCGAAGTGGAAGCTGTGAAAAAAATAAAATAATGAAACGACTGAAAGAATAAAAGACAGAGGGGACAAGCACTGCATTGCTAAGCAAACGTTTAACACATTCACAAACATTAACAAGACACTGTATGATCAAAGCTGCGGTTGAAAGCAGTGCACTGTTTAGTGGCGGGAGAGTGATGGTAATAGTGCACAGTAGAATTAGGACACAACATTTTAATGCTCGAATTCTCCTACACACACACACTCACACACTCTCTCACAAACACACACACACACACACACTTGTAACAGCTTGACTAAATTGCAATTCATTACATAAAAAAATGAATTCTCCTGCCTGTAATGACCTTTAAATAAACAACCCCTACGAGCCAATTAGGTTTCTTCCTGTGATTTTACGCCAACGCTAAGTCCTTGTCTGCATATTCCGCACCTGCAGTGTGTTCCCATATTGAGTTGAGCGTTTTGTATTTGAATGACACAACTTGAACCGATCAGGGACGATGGAAGTCAGTTTGATTTTGGGGTGTTAAAAATAAATATATTATATAATATCAAAATATTCAATGTAGGAGAAATTTCTGATTTATTATATTGATTTCAATGACCAACATAGTTATATACTAGTTTAAGGATATGTTAGACAACGCCATTTACTTCAATTGTATTGTATTTGGCTGTTTACCCCTGAAAATGGGTTTTGTGGACTAAAACACCTCACCCACGCCATAGTGGTAGGTAGATAACAGGTGGATTTTCCTTTTTTTGGTGAACTCTCCCTTTAAATGCTTAACTGAAATCCTTTCAGTGCATATATACTCCAAAACCTGCTACAAAATCAAATATTACAAATTGTATTAAATTAAAATAAAAAGTATGTTTGCCATGCAGTTGCATCCTCTTGCCAGTAGGGGAGTGTCACAACCCCCTCAGAACCACTAATTACAGCCACTTTATACCACAATAAATTTGCCGCCCAGTTGTTTATGCGGAGAGTATCTGTTGCTGCGGTTCATTACAGTGATACTCATGGGACTCCACGTACTGTTTCCTGTTTCATTCACATCGTATATCACAGTGCCCACCACCTCACCGGGGCTCGGCTCAGCTGAAGAATGCCGTGCAGTCCGCACCAAATGATAAGTAATTAAAAAAAAAAGATTACATGCAACAAGCCAGCTCATTATGATTACTAACCCACCAACTCTTTCAATGATTACACAGTTCAGCATCAAAACTCTCAGTTTCCCTTTCTCTCCGCGGATTGTTTCACAGCTCTCGCTCTCCCTCCAATCAATAAGCACTTGCTCTCTTGTGACAGTGACAAATGAAAACCTCCACGACAACCGTATGAAATTGTTTATCCACAAGAATTACTTATATGGAGATATGAAAGCTTGGCTGCCCAGGCATAGATCATATTCTGCTAGTTCAATGCCGTTTTGAGGCAGTAACACAGCTTTGTCACCTACAGTCGCTTGCTCAGCCTGAATTCTGCACCTAAAACCCCTCGTCTGTGTTTCTCTCCGTCTTCCCCACAAAGCTACCCACTCATTCTCACACCCACAGGCCATCTCACACACACACACACACACACACACACGCACTCACGCACACACAAACACACACACACACACACACACACACACACACACACCACCTGGTCTAGTGCTTTCTGGACCCTCCCATCACTCACTTGTTTCAAGGGTGGTTGTGCTCTCTTCGCTGACAACAGGCCCACAGCCCATTGCGGTGCAAGAGCGCAGGTAGAACTTGTACTTGCTTAGGGGCTCCAGTTCGCGGAGGGTCCACTTGGTGGTGCGGGGGTTGCTGATGTCTACCATCTGCAGGGGCCCCATCTCCTCTGTGTCGTTGACTAGAGAGAAAAGACACATTATTTGTATTAGACTTTGCATTAAGGTCATACAAGCAATGCACCAAAAATGTTTACGGTTTGTAATGGCGTAAAAAGATCAAAGTAAAAAGATGTCAAAATAAACAACAGCCAGAGGTTTACCCACAGAATTAGTTCAAGTGGCGATAAGGAGGGTGCACATGCATTGGCACAGTGGTCGCTCTTATGTCCATCAGTCTAAGTGACAGGTACAAACACTTAAGAGTGAAAGGCAAGGTATGAGAGAGAGAACTGCATCGATGGCACAACTGCAGCTGAAACTATGAGCTCCTGATTTCTGCAAACATTATGGACCCCAGCATGAGTATGTGGTAGCAAAGAGCGCTGCACACACCAGGTTAGAGATCTCACATGTTATTGTGAGAAGTGAAAATGTTTTCGCTTCAATATGAAACTGTGCTAGGTCAGCAGTCTAGATCAATATTGGGAAAGACTAGTCCAAATCCCTCACACAGTAATGAACAATCTAACTTATTTTCGAAACATTTAGCATTGTTACCCCTGGAACCATTTTATTTCACATGCTTCATATCCCACACTGACATTGAAGTAAGAAGAAGTGTCTCCTTTTTAAAGTCCTTGTCCTCAACATGCAATCACAAAACTAAATCCACTTTATTATTTTGCTCACATTCTACTTTATAAAGCTAACTGCTGATCCTGGTCTCTTTTTCCAATCAAAATGTACTACTTTTGAACAAACCAATCTGTCTTCATCTTTTGTACCTTCATATTCTTATTGGTACAAAATAATTTGATTATTTGTTGACGATAATCGAAAACATTTACTTGTTGTTGTTCTAACACAAAGAAGTCTAGCTTCCAGCCTTTACTGCTTCACAGCCAAAAGCTCCCCATTCACTGGCATGACAAAAAGATATCCAAGTGACAATCTCTTCACACCAATGCCAAGAAAAGCAACTGTCACTTGTTTTGATTTGCACTTTTTCTTTGTTAAAATTAGCAAAAGACAAATTGTTATTTGCTCTTTCTTTGGCTTAATATCCCTTTGAATCATATTTGCATTTCACAAGCAAGCAGGTTATGATCTGCACATTATAACTAGGCCCTCTTTTGTGTTGTTGTCATCTGCACTTTGTCTACGTTGTGATAGGATCCCATTTTTCACTACGTAAAGCAGGCGGGCAGGTAGACGGGTGGCATTTATGTTCTTTGTAACAAAAACAAACACAGCAGGTGTTGAGGTGACCTTTGCTGGGAAAGAGGTGCTATGTCTCTCTGGTAGCACACAATGACAAGAATGTATTGGCCTGCTTCCCTTTTCCCCCTCAGATACCACCCCCTGTTAATAGACATCACAATGTTTTGTTTTGTTTGTGAGAATAAAAACTGTTTATTTTTGGTGAGAAATCCAACCGGTGGGACTGGAGACTGGTACAGAGAGGAGGCTACAAGCATCATTATTCTCTTTCTCACTTATCCGGACACACTCAGGCGAATCATCTCATGTAGTGAACTGGCTGAAGGCTGCCGACCAATTCCTTTCAATTCAGACAACATTTAGAAATCCAAATATTACTTAATCTGTTGGGCCAAATACAGCTGGCCTTGTGTAGTGTGGAACAGACCGAGATGTACAAACACTGTGACATGACCCAACAACAAGTGTGAGTTCAGCCCAAATACAGAATGAATAGCAGCCAAGGTCATTCTGAACTCCCACGTGTGACGATATTTTCTGTCAGTGCAGTACAAATTCCAATTGGTCCATCAATGAGAGTTACTCTACAGTCACTCATATATACTGAAATATGGTTCGGAAAGATCAATCTGCATTTTACACAGATTTTTTTTTAACGTCACATAAATTCTTAAGAGTTTATGACAAATTTTGCAGCCTGCCAAAAAAAGCCCCACATCAAACGAATTCGGTCTTTGATTGTCACTCACAATTGCTGTGTGAACTTGTCAAAGATGCAATTGGAGAGGCTTGACGACACATTGCCTCCTCTGACTAGGGCTACATCCATATTTCACTTTATAGTTTAAAACTGTGTTTTTAAGCCAAAACTATCTCTTTTCACACCGGTTTTAGCTCAACATCAGTATCAATCCCTGTCCATACTAATACGCCTAAAAATTCCTATCACATTACACTGGGTATGTGAGTTCCGGTTTACAAAGGAAGCAGTTGATTGCTAGTTACAAAAAGAGCTACAAACGAGACGCAGCAATGGGGAAACGACAAATCAGACATTTCTCTTAAAATACAGTGTTTAACTACAACAGGGTCAGCATTGCTTTTTAATTAATTATCAATGTCACGTTTTACACTGGTAGCCGAGGCTAATGCCGGTAGGTTTCTTTCAGAAGGGGGTCATGTGATAGGAGCCTGAAGAATCAGCAATGGCTATGTTGTGACCAGAAGGACCCAATCAGCAAGAGGCTTGTCTATGTCATCATTTCCAAACATATCTGTTTCTGCTCTTCCATTCTGAAATGAAGGACCAGCGTTTTAAACTGAAAGGGGTCAGCAGCATTTATACAATTCTCTGTTCTGGTGGCGATGTGTATCCTAAGCATTGATGCATTTTGACGCCTACATTTCTAGCATCCTAAATATCTAGATGAATCAGCACCACTGCCAATCAGAGGGTAGGTTGGTATGAAGGCAGTGTAAAGAGGTACGTGTAGAGGTGACATGCCCTCTAACTTTGTGTCTTTGTTCCTGAGTTGTGGAAAATATGACTTTGTTGATGGCAGAGTTTAGAATAATTTCCATTCCCTATTTCTAGTAACTGTGATGTCCACTGAATCATTTCTGTTTCACCTCATCCAGCTTGATGGGTCATTGCTTAGCAGGCTGTCACAGAAGAACAGGCAGGTATTTTTGTGATATGTTTGAGACCAGACATAGTAAAGGTCAAAGACTGTATTTATATAGCACTTTTCCACTCTTATCGCCATACCTGGGGATTTGTCCAGGTTAGATATTGTGGAATGTGTGATCCTTTGTCACCAGTCATCATGTAATATGAACTTTCAACACCAAGTCAATTGGTGTGATGTGCACACCTATCTGATGACCTTGAAAAGCATGTTGTATGAATCTGAGCAACAAAAACCTCAAAAAAACATTGAGTTAAGTGTGAATCAAATCAAATCAAAGGAAAAGGAAAAGTTTTAAATTTGAGACCTCATCTCACTTTTATGACACAGTTGGTAGTTTGCTGGGAGGTAAAGGCTTTAAGTTAGTTTCTACTGGCCGCCTTTGACCTCAGGCTTCACAGTCAGTTGGCAGCTTTGAGTGTGACCACACCGTCCTCTCAGCAGTGAGGGGAACTTGAGGATACATTCAGCCTTTATGTTTTGAAATGTATTTATAATGCCTGCTAATGTTATTAACCCATTGGTGATAACCTGACACAATGATCAAAAGGCTTCACACAGACAATGTGCCATTACAAAGCAGTGTAGTTGAAACAGCCTGGTATTACCGTATGCTCAATGTGTTCAACAATGTTACAATAGTGAAAGCTGTGAGACGTGAAGCGATTATAGGCTGCTGCAGAGATGTGCGTCGCCCTCAAACAGCTGTGCTGCAGCTGGAGATTCCACTTATGTCACTGATGATACACTGATACTCCTCAACATTTCGCGCATGACTTCTTCAAGGGGACTTCAACAAAAGTCACACTTCATGGAGTCCATCAGGTTTATTGCTGTGGCACAATGAAAACGTCCTCTCCTGAAACACTGTATGACACTTGGCCCCCTTGTGCAGCCGCCAAATCAAACTCAATTAGCCGGGAAACGTGACACAGGGACGTTGTTAAAAGTTAGTCATTTGGTCTGTTGTGACTTTTGTTTAAAGTCATAACATGACTTTAGCTGCTGTGAAGACATCCCCTGCGGACAGTATAGGGTCAGTAAGCAGGGACCTTAACAGACTGTGACACAGTGGCCTTGGTCAGCACTAGCTTAGCCATGATTGTCACACACAGGCCAACAGACATCACCCTGACATGTTTCCTATACAGACACTCTGACCTCACCATGACCTGGGCCTTATTAGAGCAACACAGTGATTTTTCCCTCCGTGCTCAGGATCATGGGTTAGACAATCACCAGGGAGCCGAAGATAAATTCCCTTTCCTTTAGTGATACACTCCAGAGGTACAACACATACTTGGCTGTTTTAAAACTGTACTATATGATACAGCGTAAGAGGCTGTGCATTTCAAACAGTGAGGTTATTCAGGTCACTAATATGCAGTTAGATTAAAATAAACAGCCTGTATGTTTTTGTATACTCAGTCTTAAAAAAAAGGGATGTGACCACTATTAAACACAAGGGAAAATGCAATATCTCTTTGTCGCAAGATGGGAGCATCACCGATATATCTGAGTTAGTTAAGTGTAAGGATGAAACATAGAGATACGTACTCAACTGATAGTCTAGGAGGTACCCGGTGAGAATCCCATTAGGCTCAGATGGCGGGTCCCAGACCAGAGAGACGGTGTGCTTCTGTACATCTGTGACCCTGAAAACAGGATTTTTCTCGGGCACTGTGGGGGGCACAAGAAGGCGATACACGCATTAAGCAGTGGAATTCTCCAAACCAGTTTCCTTGGCTATTATTAGATTTTTCCCTTTAGAAGTTGGGAATCAATACATTTCATGCTGTTTTTCCACAAACCCACCTCCCTCTGGGGTTTTGAAGTCGACGGGATGGCTGCCGGGGCCGTTGCCTCGCCCGTTGAAGGTCATGACAATGAGGCTGTACTCGGAGAAAGGGGTCAGTCCTGGTACCGTGGCGTGGTTTCGGTCTCCAGGGAAAGTTAGAGTGTGTTTGTCTCCGTGACTTTTCTTTGAGTCGGCCAGGCTGCGCAGACGCCACCAGTTTATCTACATCAGGAAGAGCACACACAGAGAACCATCCTCAGTGGAGTGATCAAACTGTGTACATCATACGTGCGAGTGTGAGCTGACTGAATATGCAATTTTCTATCTTTCTTTTCAGTCGGCGTGAGCAGAAAACATCAAGTAAAGGACAACAGAGTGGGGTGAGAGAAGCAAGCGCTCAGAGCGAGGTCAGGGCCATTCCTTTTAAACTGTGTCTAAAAGCAAGGGTTGGTTTTTGAGGTATTACCCTGTAGCCTCCCAGATGTCCATGTAGCTTGTCCTTGTGTACACGCATCCAGCTAACCTTGACCACTGAGCTGTTCATCACCTCCACGGCTACATCATCAGGCGCAGCGGACGGAACTGCAACAGCAAACACACGTCAGGAAAAACAGTCAGCAGATGGAAACGTTACAAAGGTGTTCTTGTGAATGACTCATAGTTTGAGCAACAACAGAAATGAGCAACTGAGCAAAAGACTAAAATACTAAGCGACTACACACATTTGGAGATCACCTATTTATAGGAACACATACTGGGGACTGATCAATCAATCAGTCAATCAATAAATCAATACAGGGCTCTAAAGGGGTAAGTATATACTGCAATTACTAACACCACAGGAGAGCAAGGACACAACAGTGAGTAGTGTCATGACCTGATGTGACCTCCTTGGGGCAAATCCAAAAGAAAGCTGGACAGGGGGAAATACAGTCAGCCTTCTCCAGAAACTGCAATTGCTCCAATGCAAAACCTTGAAACTTGTATCCTCTCATTTATTCTCCAGATTTTAAAATCTCAAAGCTTATAAATAAATCACTTCACCAAATTCACCTGAATACCGTGGATGAAAATGCCAGAGTTAAGCAGAGATGAGAAGAAAATATTTTAATCAAACCATCTTTTGTCCACAAAAATCACTTATCCTAAAACTACACTGGCTACTCTGCACTCTGGAAGCTCCAAATGGAAGCAAGAAGTTAGTGAGAGGTTTGTGTAGCTTTCTCTTCTCACATATAGAAAGCATTTACTTTTATAACAGTTAACTCTAGACAAATAATCTGTTACATTCAACAGGACTATCTGCAATATTTTCCCAATGAAAATAACCACTAGAAATGTAATTTCTTTAATTTTCTCACCAGAAATAAATCAAGATAAAATCTATAATGTGTCTCTTTACTGCTTTTACAGTTATCTCTTAGAGCATTAGCATCTTTGTCAATTGGCTTTAGTTTATATCTAGAGAGCAACTTTATTTTGAAGCTTACATTAACTTGGGAGAAATGGTAGAAGTAGCTGAATCCCCTTTGACATATTATTTAAACCTACAGCTGCTGCAGAGGTATGCTGAATCTAACAATGAAACTTTTGATTAACTGTAGAGTCATTCAGTGAGTGAACGGGACCATAATGCCAACGCAGTTGTTTTGCTGTTAGCTAACATTACCTGACGCCTTTAGGTCCCTTGGATGAACTTAAACAAACATTTGTGATAAAAACTAACTCAAATGACAGACGTCCTCTTCGAGGAAACTTTGACTTTCTAATTTGGCCCATGTCCCAATGCTAACATGGAGGAGGGGGAATTTTGGAGAGAGGTTTAACTTTAACACGTTTTTCTGCATTAAGGAATGTAAGTCCAATATTTACTCTTTTTTTAGCTCTTAATCTTTAGCCCCTCATTGCTCACTGAAGTGAGGACATCACAACCAAAACAATGTGTTAAAAAAGAAATCCACAGATGTGAGGGGAACTGCAAATTGGTATTGCTAGTGCAGCTTTGGGTAAAGTTATATATTGGCTACTCACAGTCCTCTCCTGAGTAGCCAGTCTCTATCTTGGGCTCAGGTCCCCAGCCCTGATGATTCCTGGCTTGGATCTTGAACTCATAGGGAACAAAGGTGGGAGCGTTCTTCACGATAAAGGAGTGTCTCTTCACAATGTCTTCTTTCCAGTCCTCCTCCAAGTCCTGTCTTCTGTAACTCACCTTGTACTCTAGACCAGGGCCATTTTGCTCAATGAGTAACAAGGGCTGAACGGTGGAAGCAAAAGACAGCAAAAATAAATAAATAAATAACAACAATGGGGTGGAGGAGTTTCATGCAGGCTTTCACAATTGCATAAGACGCTTCTTGTATATCTCTGTTCAATGTCACTGCCTCTGAGGGATTAAAATGACAAGCTAGCCCAGTGAACTGTGCTTGGAACACTGGCTGTGTTCTATCCCACTTTCTAATAAAACAATGGAACAATTGACCTGGTCTAGCAGCAAGGTTTTCTTTGATATATGGCTCTGTAGATGAAAAGATTTGTCTCCTCACAGGAGTCAGCGCGTGATAAATAGAATGAGATATGATTTTCCACAAAGGCAAATAATTAACAGTGGGGAAGCTCATGAATCCGGGATTCAGGAGCTACTTTACCCTGACAGTGCAACCGGATAATAAGTGAAGGAGAGATTCATCTTACTACAATAAGGCAGAATTTATACTGTACGCATCAAAAGATTTTTTTTCCTTTTCATGGCCATCCTTTCTCTTTCTAATCAAAGAAAATGAGCACCTTTCAATGGGGGCCCTTTTCGCAGCGATCGCAGGAAATGGCTTTTCTAAAGATCTGAACCACAGAATGAAATATCAAAAGGCGACCGTTTCCATTTCTTAAATTCCTATTGAGATTTCCTATTGGACATCAATAAAACTTCATCTCTTTTCTCTTCGTGGGATTCTTTGACATCCCACAACGGCAGGAGATGGGAATAATTCACTATGCAAAGGTAGCCCACATTACAGAATCTGCAGTAAGAGGATAATAAAAGACCAAACTCTGTTCCTCACCTCCCAGTTGATAACCATTTCATGTGGCAAATGACCTTCGATTTTGATATTTTCAGGGTTCTTGTCAGGGGCTGTAGAAAAAGAAGAAATATAGATTTTTGTCGGCATAGTGGAATAAATCACCAGTGAAATAGGCACACAAGAGAGCAGATTCTCAACAAGAGTGGAATCAATTATGCAGCAGGTCTGAGTGTTTTAAAGTTCACAAAGCAGCAGCAACGGCAGCTCGAGTGGCCTGGAGGACCTTATCAAAAAGTACAATAAACAATGAAAGGAGGAAGCCTCAGACCTGCCGGGGGGGTTTTGTATCTCTCAGTGGGCTCGCTGGGAGGCCCCCTCCCAACGGCGTTAACTCCAGACACTCGAAAGCAATAGTCGACGTGACCGTGGAGTTTGGCGACGGCAGAGTTGTGGTTTCCGGGTATTCGGAGCAGCTCCTTCCAGTTTCCCGGCTCCCACTGGCTTTCCTCGTACTCGATTACAAACTCTGTTGAGGGGCAGAGAAACAATCAGAGGTGTGATTCTTGCTCATCTAACCACAAGCCGAGCAGAAAGCTCCTCAAACTCTGCTCCGGGCCGGTTTGTTCCTCAGGGAGCCTTGTCATAATTCACACGTGGAAGAATCAATCATGGATTCACATTGTACAAGATGCTATCAAACAAATCTATTTAAATACAGAATGACGCCCTTAATGTGTATGTCACTGCGAGATGAACTCATTCAATATGTTTTATTAATACATTATAGTGATGCTCCTTTTACCTGTGGTTGAGCTGTTGTGATCGTCCCCAGGGAACCATTTCAGTTTCACGCTTCTGCTCTTGTGTTCCGACAGAACCAAGTTGTCGGGTGCATCGGGGACATCTGAAAACCATCATAACAACATGGCAACATGAAAACTGAATCACAGACACATCCATCTGTGCAGCAGTGAAGGGCCAAAGGAACAAATGTTCAATGAAATCCTCTTGGATCCAGGGATGTGTCTTATGCACACTGCAGTGACGATTTAGCACAGATGGGTATTCTTAAGATTTTAACTATGCTACTAAAGTACACTTGACTCTTACCAATACTGCTTATCGAATCTACTTGCACCCTTACTTTTTTCATCCAGGGATGTGGAACAAGCTGCATGACTGCGTGGCCCACAACTGTTTCTTTTCAGATTTAAGGAGGTCAACAGTATTTCAAAGAGCGATTGTCAGACACAGCACTATGCCCTGCGCTAATTGAGCCATGGTCTGCATGTTCACGCTCTGCTTTGGCCTCCTGACATATTGATCCCTGTGTGAATGTGTCATACATTTATGCAGCACCAGGGGTCTCCGAGGCAGAAATACGGTTCACATGTTGGCTCACCTAGCACCATGAGCAGCGCTGAGGCCGTGGCTGTGTCCACCGGGGTCCTTGCCACACACCTGTACACGCCCTGGTCCCTGTGGCTCACATTGAGGATCTGAAGACTACCATCCTCCACAAAGTATCTGTTGACAGAAAAGGGAGACGCTGTATTGACGGACGAACCTGAGAAGTAAAACGACTTTCAAGCGGAGATTAAGTCTGCAATGTTTAAAGAAAATAAAAAATCATGTATCCCACCTTGAATTCTCAGTGTAGTTGAGGGTTAACTCTATATCATCTTTTTCCCACAGGAGCTGAAAGTCGTTGCTGAAGGACTTGTCGTACTCTGCCAGGCATGAGAGCTGGGCCGTGGTACCTATTAGGATCTGTTGGTCCTCCGGGGCCACGACTATGCTGGTGGGATCTTCCAAATGGGCGAGAACGTGTTAGTTACATCCAGAGGAAAAAGTGAGCCTCTGCAAACAGTGTTCCGTGTAAATCTGCTCACCTTTAACATAGAGCATGGCCTCGATGGCGGACGTTCCCTCCGTGTTTTTAGCTAAACACGTGTACTGTCCCGTGTCTTCTTTCTCCACGCTGTAGATCTCCAGCGATCCGTTGTCGTGAACGCTGAATCTCGGGCCCTCCACGGATTCGGAGGAGTCGTCTCTGCTCCTGCAAAACAATGAAAAATAAAACATCAATCAAAATGGATAAACAAATCACTGCGGCAGCTAAGATGAAACAGAAGAATAGAACAGTGCTGAGTGACAGGCATGTTTTTTGTTTAAGAAACAGCAGGTCGTCGATACAGATGAACAGTGCACAGAAGGAGTGGGAGCGTCGAGCAGCTGACATCTACTGCTCTCTGCTGGTGTGCAGTAGACTCGTGAAAAACAGTTACGCTTACCAGGTGATTGTGGAAGGAGGAGAACTGAAGACACTGCAGTGCATCACCACCCCCTTCCCCTCCACAGCGGAGTAATCCTCCCCTTCTTTCGTCAAAATCATGGGGGGCAGATCTGCACAAAAGACCAGGAGCAGAATCGAGTCATCAATCAGAGGTTGTTGGGAAAGCGGTTGGTGCGTTAATGTGGCATCTCAACCCATGATGGAACAAGGTGCGGTCCACGGCTGTACTATCGGGGCTTCGAGAAAAACAACCGAACGAAATCAAGTTTGCAGTCTTGAAACACGAGGAAGAGAAAAACGGACGGGAGGCAGATAATCGTGGGTTAAATGAGCTGACAAAACAGTTGCCTTTACCGTGTGATAATTGCCTCCTAATTTGTGCTAAAAAAACAAAATAAATTCATAAATAACAGATTCAGCTGTCATATTGTCAGGAATGTGCAAACGTTGAAAACGAAATCAAAGACGAAAACAAAGGAATAATGAGTAAGCAGAGCGTGTGCACCTTATCAGCCGTAGTCAAAGCCTCCCATTAAAATGCTCTGTCTCCCCTAATTGTTTACAGAGGCAGCAGCTGGGACTCAGCATTCAGAGGCTGTCCGGTTTTATTTACTCCTGTGTCACCGAGAACAAAGTCGCCCACGTTGGTGCGGAGCGATGGGAAGCAACAGTCTGCCTTTTATTGTTTTCTATCTGTTACTTGTAAAGCAGCACATGTTTGTGTTGTGGCACTGGAATCGGGACAGAATTGAGGGGGGACTTGTAAGCACATACTGGGAATGTCAGGGGACGCCGCTTGGTATTCCACAGGGAGAGCGGCTAGCCATGTGCAGCTTGTAGACAGCCCCCCCCCCCCTCCTCTTCACTGCTTCATGGGCATAAGCCAACATCATCACCGGCTCTCCAATCTTTAAAACATCAGTCACCAGTCCCCCCATGACTCACCACACTTACTCATTAAAAGCGTTTTCATCGACTTGTTAAAACTCGCCGGTGAAACGGGTCTGATGAGTTTAACCAATGGCCGTTGAACTTACTCATGATCATGATGTTTGCGTTGGCCAGCAGGCTGCCGTGTGTGTTGGAGGCCTCACACTGGTACACTGCACTGTCAGACGCCTTGGCGTTATGCAGAAAGATGGTGTCACCCAGCGTCTTCCTGTTGGTTGCTGGGGCGTCTGCAGTCGACCAGAGAAACAAATCGATGAAACATCAATGATGAAGATAAACTTCATCACACACAGATAATCACACATCAACAGGTAACTGGACTTCTCTGCTTCATGCATAACCCACTGTCTTATGCACACTGCAGTGACGATTAATGCACAGATGGGTATTCTTAAGATTTTAACTATGCTACTTAAGTACACTTGACTCTTACCAATACTGCTTATCAAATCTACTTGCACCCTTACTTTTTTGTTTTATATATATATAAACATGAATGCCAAGCTTTTAATTTGACAATGTTTCCCTGTGCCATAGTTCACATGCAGCTTCCAAATCACTGAATCCATCTCCCTGCTCTGAGTAACACCTTTGAACTTTTACTTCTCACTGCCATTGTCACTAAGAGCAACAAGCTCTGTGTGTGGGTGTGTGCATGTGTGTGTGCGTGTGTGTGTGGCTGTGTGTGGGGCTGTGTGGCTGTGCTACTACATACGTTTAAGATGACCATTTTGAGCCTAGAACTTACAGTGAGGACGCTTCCTACCCACTTTCAATAGACCGATTGAGTGTATATCATTTTTTGTTGCGATATAGTTAGAATTAGGATAAAGTTAGGGTTAGGGTTATGTATTTATATGTGATGTTAAAGGTTAGCCTAAGGGCTAGGGAAAGTATTTTGCTAATAAGTGTCGTGAATTTCTGAACTGTTGTATTAGTACAAGAATGTTTGTGTGTGTGCGCGTTTGTGTGTTTGGTTGGTCATATCAAATGTACAAGATAATATGTCATGTTGCAACAATAAATACAAACTCTATTTACTCACTTCTCAAGTACCAATAACATCAGAGCTTATTGATACTACCGTCCTAAATGATGTAGCACCAGGACCTGATTAATACTAGTTCATTCCCATCCCTAAGCAAAAGTGTGAATTTTCTGATCGTTTATTCTCCCTTTAGAAATGCTTTTGCGTCCATGTTTGTGGGTCCCACACCACATGTTGGGAACCAGTGCCCTAATCCATTGAGCCAGGACTGTTTCACAAACTTTTTAATGAACATGTTTTTCATGCGTTGCTCTACAGAAAAAAGAAAGTCGACTGTACCATTGATGTGGTTTCCACATTCTGCCCTCTATGACACAAAAACTGCACCGTCACAGTTTTCATCATGAGCGGCATCGTGGCACGACAGATAGTTCTGGTCTGTTTCCTTACTTCCTCAGATACAATGTTTGCGTCTCACTGGATGGATTTCAATTTAAAGAACCCAGAGTTTTTGACAGCTCTGGATTATTCTAACAGCATTTCACAGTGGATTCCTTCAACATCCATTTAGAGCTTGAGGCTTCAATGACTCTCCTATCCACTCTGGAACCCCCCTTCCTCGTGATAAATCATACGCAATGTGATGTCGTGAGAAGGAAAAACTAAACGTCAACATTAATACTTTTTGAGACTTGAGGATTTCCCACACTGTATGAGCAGGTTGTACATGTTTAAGGGAGCGTGGGGGACTGACCCTGCAGAGGCACGCCGTTCACCCTCCACGAGATGACCGGCAGAGGACTCCCGCTGGCGGAGCACTTGATGGCCACGTCTGAGCCGATCATGCTGAGCTGGCTCTCGGGCTCAAACAGCCACTCCGGAGGCTCTGGGAACACACAGTCAGCGCAATGTTATCAAAGTGTGAGTTTGAGAAAGACACTGAGCATTTATACAGACAGGACACAACCCCAGGAACATGCACGCACGCTATGTTCTTCAATTATAAGACTGCTTTTAGAATAAATGCTGCAATTACATTTAAGGTTACCCAGGACAGACAAGGCGTGGCACACCAGGCTGCCGCACAAAATTAGTATTGTGTGCAAGTTTCTGTGATGCATTGGTTTGGAGTTATTCATGTTGTGTGGCAGGGACTTCGAGAAACAATTATAGGGGTAAAAAATGCTTTTAACAGAATATCTGACGTAATAAGCAACACCTGCACTTTCCCTCCTGGTTTACAGAGGAGACAGTTCCACACCCTTCTGCATCATCACCATCATCACGTTGATCTGCTATTATTTTTCACCAAATTATCACAATAAGGAGCCTCTCATACATATCATCCTGGAAACTTGATTGTGCTACTTTTGGAAATAAACTGTGTTTTGTATATGTATATTTTCCTTGCACATTTTTAAACAGCTAAAGTGAATTTGCAATGTCAAACAAAAAATTAACAGTGATGGAACATAGATATGTTTATTTACCTTTTCTAAGATTTATATGATAATTTATAGGATATTTATAGTATATGAATTCTTTTATTTATTTATTTATTTAACAAAATATGCAGTTTTTCTGCTGCAGTATTTCTATTCTATTCTAATATTCTATTTCTACACCACTACATTAAGAAAATGGAACCTTTTACTCCGCTAAATGTCTTTGACCAATATAGTTGCTCGAGGTTAAGCTTTTTGTACAAGACATGTAACAACAGTATATACAAAGCATATCCAAAGATTAAATCTAATTTTTTTCCCGACCATTACTGTTTAACCAAAGAGACATTTTCTTAAACATTTCTTACCCGGTTTTAGATTTAACTGTTTGTGGCTGAAGATGTCAAATCTGATAATATTTCACACAAAAAAAAGAAAGATTTTAATCTAATCATGTCATTTATATTAATAAACCCATGAAAGGGGCCATTTGTATGAACTTTCTTCAAGTACATGTAGGTCATTATACTTTTACTTGATTACATTTCTGAATGGCTTTATTCATACTTTTAATTAAGCAATCTCAGCCCTTCATCCAGCTCTTTATCTGGCTTCTTTTAAAGGATCCTCATATCTTGCACAGCTCCCACAGTAAATCTGTTCTACTTGCTTGTTTTAAGAGAAGTGAAGATTCAGTCCATTATTTAAATAGAAAATAGGTTTGATGTGACAGCAGCACTGTAACTGCATGTAGTATTTACCTTCGACTCTCACTGTGAAGTAGTGGATGGCTTCTCCTAACGGGTTCTTCGCCTTGCACATGTACTTTCCGCTGTCGGCCTGCTCAACTGTCGGCACTATCAGCAATTTGCCATGATTCTCCAGTTTTGCTCTGACGGGGAGCTGATGGCCAATCTTCACCCACTCCACCTGAGGAGTTGGACTGACAGAGAGGGAAACACACAGTGGGTTTGAACATGTTAATATATTCAAATTAAATAAGATAATACTTTATTATTCCCACAGAGTAATATAAATATAAACACAAGAAATTACTGAAATAGAATACATAAAACATTCCTGAACATTCTACAGTTACCTGAATAAAAAGGAAATAGCGTTCAAACATGTGACAAGTCATTTTAAAATAAATACAGTAGATATAAACACTACAATTCTCCACCAAGGAGGATTTATTTTCACCCCTGGCCCTACATTTGTTGGCTGGTTTGTTTCTTTGTCAGCAGGTTTATGCAAAAACTGACTCAACCAAATTTCATGACATTTTGTGATGGTGTGAGGCACGACCATTCAACTTCAGTGTGAATCCAGATCAGGGGACGCATCCAGAAACTTTTTGTTTACTTGAACATTGTAGCATTGTAGGTTTTTCATTTTCCAGATCTAGTGAATTTAAATGTGTTTTCAACAGTTGACTGCTGGGCCTTGGCGGAGGTATGCGCTCCAGGAAATTTTAATTTGGAATTTCAATTTTAGGAAATTACTCAAAGGTGTAGGAGAATTTATAGGTTTGAAATATGTTGAATTACTTACAATCCCTCAGCAATACACTCCAATTTCAGGTCCTCTCCTTTGACCAGCTGTGTCTCTGATTTAACACCAGAGGGCGTCAGAAGAGAAGGCCGTCTGTCCAGGATGGCGTTGGCTGAGGAGGTACAGCAGTGAATTAGTCAATACACATCAAAGGTGTAATGCAGTTTCCTTAAGGCTACACCTAAATAAAAGGTAAACTGACAGAGCTGCATTGTGCATGCAGCTCTTTCTAGCTGATGTTTCACTCAAACAACTCACCAGCTTCAGGACTCATGTCACTTTTTTCTGGAATGGAGGTGGGTGAGACAAAAACACAATGAACATGAGGACAACGTGGGTGCACCATGACAAAAAAATCACAGAAATCATAACACAAAACCGAGAGGATGCACAAAAAGAGACAGGGTGTCGCTTGGATGGCTTTTGAAGTGCTGCTATGAACGTTGACATCAGTGAACGAGGGTGACATGATCAGTGCTCTGAAAACAAATCAAAGTTGAGCAGGAATAGACAGCTGAAGTGACGCCTACTTGTCTTGACGATGACAGACATGGCGGTCTTCTGAACGATGGTCCGTATTCTTGGGAAGGCGGCGAAGCAGCAGTAGTCTCTCCTGCTGTCCTTGTTCTCCGCGTGAGAGAAGTACAGGTCCCCGTTCAGGCCCATGGACACTCTCGCATCCTGTTCTATGTGCTGAAGATCTGAGCACACACACACACGACAGGTTTATGTAGAACATACAAAGCAGTTTTATATATTCAACCTGAGGTCAACAATCTTTATGGCTCATGACTCTTTATAAAACAGAAGGCTCTTTGGGCCCCTTGTCACATTTTAAAAATGCATGAGCTGTTGTCACATTTTCCAGTATTCCCCAAATATAACCAAAATTCATATTTGTGTGGCATTTTTGTTCTTCTTTTGTTACCCCATTAACTATATAATGACCTCAGATTAACCTTGTGACACTGGAAGGAGCCTGATGCTGGGTGATGACTAAATTACCAACACGTATGTAAAGTAGAAACAGTGAAACACATGTTTCACATTGTTGAAGCAGTATAGATGGAACAATGTTATCTGAAATAACGTTTGTCTAATTTCCCAGATATTTCACTCCAGATATTCTTTGATATTTTACACAAATTTTATTGATATTACTCACTGTACCACATATTTTAAACATTGATGGTGTACGTAAAATCAAGCTTTGGGTTTTGGATTTAAGAGAATAATAAAAACCAAGCCGCATCAGCATTTCAAATACTTTTCCACTATTCAAACTTTGGTTTCTACAATCAACATTTTTAATTCAGATCACAGTTAGTCTGTGCAGCAGTTGGAGCTTTGTTGGATTTATCAATTTAGAGGATGAAATAATAACTTTCTACATTAATATAATAAATAAACGATTTAATTGATGAGGAAAAAAAGTGTTTCATTGAACATATTGAATACAAAATGTTGGCATGTATTTTGAAAATAAATTCATCATAACAAAAAATGTATAACTTACTGATGGTCATCCAGTAGATCTGCAGAGGTGGGATCCCTTTAGGTGGGTCACACTGTAAAGTAAAAGCCTGGCCTTCCTCCACCACCACAGGGTCCAGTGTTTCTTTAGGAAACTTTGGCACAGCTACATTAAAGACATAGGAAAAAGAGTCAGCGGATGAAGTCAGACAATAATGAATAAACAAATCACTTTAGTTCTCTTCTACTCCAGTAGATGGCAGTAATATCCTTCATGAATTATGTGTGCGGCCTGCTACTTGAGCTCTGTCTGTATGATTCAGTAGATTGAATTCTGTGGGATGTATTTCAGTTTCCTGGCCTGAAGATACAAAACAGTCATCAGTATGACACTTGCTGTGGCTTGTCACCACTGCTGAGTGGTTGACGCCCAGCCAACTTTTATATGGGGTGGGGGGTTTATGTACTGTGCTTGGGAACAAAAATAAAGTTGTGGTAAAGTGATGCAGAGGCTCGATCACATCCGATGATTTCTCCAGTGCAGAGTTATGGATGAGATGCTGCGAGGGGAGGAGCCGTCACGGACCTCACTGACTTTCTGCCATGTCAAATACAATGAAAAGCTCACAATGGAGCGGCGCAGTCGTTACATAGGACTGCTGGTCCTGAATCACTTTGAAAAGCACTGTAACGGAGCACCCTGCTCACACACACATGGATGGATGTTACTCACTGGGCACGTAGAACTCAATCTCCTCCGATATGGCGGTCCCCAGTTTATTTGAGGCGTAACAGCGATAGATTCCCTGGTACTCTGTAAGGTTCCCATTATTTGGTATCACAAAGGTCCCAGAATTCTCCTCTTTCATCAACCGGGGGTCGAGGAAAGGGTCAAATTCCACGCCATTCTTTGTCCATTGGAATCTACATAAAGAAAGCCAGTATTGAAATGTCAAGTCCTAAAATCTGAGATTCTCAGCATGCTCACTTTCCAGAGATGGTGCACAAATTCAGAGCAACATAACATAGCACATCATGTCAGTGGCCAATTGTTGTTGTTGTTTGTTGTCGGTGTCTGTTTGGCTGCTAACAAGCTCTCCATCCTCGCCTCCTGGCCTGTCTGAAGCGGTGTGAGGTTCTGTACTCACTCTGGCTCGGGATTCCCTTTGGCTTCGCACGTCACGGGGAAGCTCTCGTCAAAAGGGAACGCGATGACAGTGCTGGGCGACTGATCTGTGATGGTGGGCAGCTGCTCAACTGGGCAACAAACAAGCAGACAAGCATGGAAATGTGAGAATCACAACACTGGCCTGAATACAAAACTCTATTCAAAACTATGTCGTATGAAACGTGATACTACAGCAGTGGTCTCCAGCCTTTATGCCCCCGTGATTCAATACATCAAAGCAGGACCCTCAGCTGACCCCCCCCCCTTATCGAAGGTTATAAGGCCTCAGTGTGAGAAGTTCAACTTTACTTCTGCAAAGGAGCTTATGTTTTCACCTGCTTGTTTGTTTGTCTACGAAACTGATGTCCACGTAACTTGGTGGAGCGATGGAGACTGAGAACCTGTAACATTTTGTTGTCGATGTGAATGAAAGGGTGGATTCCAAGACATTTTTATTCCACTTTCTTTAAAATCGCAGCATATTGTAAACATTTTATTTCAAACATCTGACATATTTTGAATTTGGTGCAGATGCCAAAAAAATCGGAATCTTGCAGATTTTAATGTTTTATCTGAGGATTTTTAAAAAACAAGGCTGTAAAACTGCAACTTACAGTAATAAGTAGTTCCAATAATGTGGCCATGTGAACATAAACTCAGTTTTAACATGTCATTGATAGTTTTAAAAGTGTTATACAGACAAAATTGACAATTTTGGAGCATGATTCAGATCAGATTTTTCTAACTCATAACCTTCTTGAAATGTCGTTTTAGATCATGTTGCACCTCACATTAAAACTACGACTGTAAGTTCCACTTATCATGAGTAGTTAATATTACTCAGGACCTCAGCATTATTCTCTCCTATATTTCTGCTATAACCACCAGATCATGTGTAGGACTGTTTGGCCGAGGCGGAGGTACGCTGTACTGACATTCAAGCTATTCTTAAGCATGAAAGACTACTGAAGCCCGAGGCAGTAAAAATGTCCAATAACTCATAAGAAAAACATATGTAGAGTTTTCCATCCATCCATTATCCATACTGCTTTGATCCTTTTAGAGGATGCAGGGGGATCTGCAGTCAATCCTAGCTGACATTGGGCGAGAGGCGGGGTACATCCTGGACGGGTCCCCCGCTTATCATAGGGCCAAGATACTGGGGCAAACCATGAATGCTAAAATTCACACCTATGGTAAATTTAGAGTCTCCAAATTGGACCAGTTCTTGCTGTGAGACGACAGAAGTACTGTTTTTCTTCAAGTCTTTTCCCTTTAAATATCTTGCTGGCACTTCGATTTATCTGGCAAGCTCAGGCTGGAAACCTCTGATTAACATGTTTACACCAAAAATACATTTTATGCAGAGTTCTATCCCAAAACAGAATAAACCAACAACTTTGTTGTCTACAAAGTCTAAAGTGTAGCATTTATGAACAAGCCAACTTGTTGGATTGTTTCTATTTTGGGCATAAAACTCTTCACTCAGTCTCATATGATCTTATGACATGGAACATATGGCAAGAATGGAGAACACACAACACATTATGTATGACTGTAGTATGAACAGGAAATGCAAATGTGATGTGTGATAGAAGCTACAATCGGTGTATTGTTACGGAGTCATGACTGATGCTGTGAGTCAGCGAGCCGGGAGATGGACTGAGAGAGAGCTGAGGTCATCACTAACACCGGCTACAGAGCGGCAGAATGAACTTACTGTTTACATGACCTAAAACTGCACAATCCACAGCAGCAGGGGGAAATAAACAACACAAAAAACAGCCTGGTCACAAGTAATCTCTGTACACAAGCCTTTTTAAGCACATACACATTGGTGCTGCAAAACACAGGAATGAATTAAAACGATATTCAGACATTATGAGCCTTACGCCTTGTCAGAAAACCTCCTTGAAGTGTTCTTTATCAGGCTTTTAAGAGATATCCCTGAATAATTTAGAGATAGAGGTTTGATATGTTTTTTGCAATAAAACTGGGAAGCACGACGACGACACAAAAGCAGTATCACTCGAACAAGATAATCGCTGTAGATTTATTCCCTTCACAGAATATTTGATGACTATAAGAGCTCTCTGTGTTGTGATTTATTTCCCCCTAAATTATTCAAGTTAAACCAAGAACACATTCTCTGTAGAAGGGAATAAAGATTTCTGCGACTCCTTACATATAACCCTTCCTTGCTTATATATTCCACTGGGTTCTCTCGCATCAGAAATCCCTTTCTTTGAGTTGTCTCTGATGTGTGTTTGTTACGGTTAAGTGTCGCTTATCTGAACATTAAGCTGATCTGTTGTGAATTATCAGACAGGAAAACATCATATACATTTTTTGCAATCAGGTCCTTTGTACCACAAACTGAATATAAATGTATAAATTGAATTCCTTTGACTTGAAAGGATGATTAAAATCAGTTCACTGCAGCTTGACTCTAAAGAAACAGTTGGAAAAATGACATTTTACTATGTATCTTTGTTTATGTCCTTTAAAAATGTTAAGTACATATATAACTGCAGAAACAAGTTGTGGACACTACAATGACATCAACAGAACCATGGCTTTTTCAAATGAGGTGTGGTCCGGTGCGTTGAACTTAAACATGAGCATATTATAACCATCTAAACCCACAGTCTGAATACTTTTTCAACTTTTGTTATTCATGTGGTGTCGAAGAACATGAGTTGCTAATGTCATTACTTAAAAACCAATGAACATAGTTTTACAATCAGCTCAAAATAGCTTTCAATTAAAAACTGTCATATATGACTTTTGTGACTTGCAAACAAGTGTTGCAGTGTTGTTTAAACCATTATTACATAGTCACAACACCTTTTGTTGACAGCGTACATGTTTTTGCCACCTTTCCACACTTTAACGACGCTACAACTTCATTGGGACTTTCCAAGGGCCATTTTAATGAGCTGTAAGTTCAATGGTGGAAAAAAGTTATCTGCACCAGCACCTGCAAACAAACCTGACTGCCAAAAGGAAAGGGAGATGGCGCTGTGTTGGGTTTATTACATGTTTGGCACCAAAACGTACAGTACAACTTCTTTTTTTTTTGTAACCTGCATCTGGCACAGTGACCTTTTCCCACCATTAACAAGATGTAACTGATTTGGACACACCATAAATGCCCTTGCACCATGCACTTTTCACCATGTGCTTAAATCATTCAAATAGTTTAAGTTAAGTTAAACCAGCTTACAATGTTTTACAGTGTATTAACCATGATTTAAAGGGTAAGTTCAACCAAATAATGAAACAATAGAAACATGATTTATCACATAACTCTAATGTTAAATTCAGTTTATGAGATATCAGATCTATCCAACTAAATGGAGATGTAAGCTGTTTTGTTTGCAGTGTTGTTTGTGATCATTTCAAATACAATGTCTGTGTTTATGTGGATACAACAACAAAAAATGAATAATGTTTTAAATTGTTTTTAACTTGAAAAACTTCAAACATTGTGTGTATAAAAATATATGTTTGTTATATATAGGAACTACCACTTTAACTGCAGAAGTAATTGAAACCAGCCTCCTTTGTGAACATGTGTGAATCATGAATGTTTTGCTATAGCACAAAGTCAGCACTCACCTTCCAGTGGGATGTCAATGGCAGCAGTCGTATATAAGGCACAATAGCAGGTGATCAAGCCCAGCACGGCGACCAGTCTCGGGCTCCTCTGCGACCTCATGGTTTCACTTGTAATCTCAGTCGTCCTCAGGAAACGCGTGCTCTCTCTCTCTCCTCTGTGTCCTCAGTTCATTTCTCTGGCGCGTCGAAAGATGCTGTACCTGTGAGAGCAGCACAGACGGAGAAGGCCCCCATGAATCCACCCACGCGCTGGCAGACAGAAAGGCAAACCCCAAACACAACAAATCCCATGTGACCGGGAGCCTGACTGCTCCCTGCTCAGCCAGGCATAACCTGGCACACCGCACATTTTCATTTGCATCGACAGGGGCTCTGTTGTGCGCTACTTCGCGTTTTACTGTGACAAAGAAATATTCACATTGAAGCCTTGTATCATCCCCCTTCCCCCAGGGACTCAAATTGTTTTGTAGTTTGGTGTCAGTGTAAGTGTGTAGTCTGAAAAGTGCATTTTTCATGCGGCGCTGGGAATAAATAAGTAAGCAAATGAAGGAGCCTGTGGATTTATTAGTGCATGGCAGATGTTCAACAATACTGAAGGAAGGAAAACACTTACCACCAAACAGAGCCAAGATTGAAATCAAAATTACAAATCGGAGTTCAGACTATTTGGCCGATTTAATCACAGCGCTGTTTTGATCGGCGCCTGCACGAGTCTGATAACAATGAGTCAAAGAGATTAACAATGCAGCTACGCGTTTATCTGTCATTGCAGCAAACACTGTTGCCTGAGGGATGTGAGGCATAAATGGTGTACATAGTTAGCAGTCAGACAAAGTAAGCTGCGTGCACACACACACACACACACACACACACACACACACACACACACACACACACAGACAGACACACACACAAACTCTGACAGGCTGCAGAGTACAGGATCATTTTGCAGCTAACAGACCAGAGTGTGGACCATAATGAGCACATGATGGGTCGGGAGTGCAGGACCGGAGCAGGGAGGAGCACGAAAGAGAGCGATGTATGGGAATTTGAGTGTCTGTGCAGTGTATACCCTGTGGGGTGTCAGCTCATTAGTCTTCCCTGTGTTGGCTGTGACCCAGCTCGGTAGGTCATGTCGTAGTAATTAGCTTAACAGCTTAACATACACCATTATAACAAAGAAAGATATAACAGCAAAAACATTTGAGTTCTAAAGAAATGTAGAATCATAATTCTATCGGTCTGCAGGGATTTCCCTGCTGGTGCTTAAACCCGAAACTGTTGAACATGCAAGGATCCGCATTACAGGGTAAGGAAATTCAGTAATTGCAATTACTGAATTAGTGTTGATGGGCTCGCAATTAATGTCAAACACACACAGTCAAGCAGTCATACCTGAGATATGAGCTGGACAGTAAGGATGCTCAAACACCCCAGCGATGTCTACGAAGGAGCCTGTTTGAATTCAGCGCCTGTTCTTTCCTAATCTTCCTGCCGCTTTAACAAAACTCAATGGGCGACACCGAGGTCAAACTTCTGTGCGAGAGATGGAATTGAATAACTGACCGGAGAACAAAAGAGTCGATTTCATTATTACAGAGAATAATGAACATGCGTTGACTCTCCAACCGTGCCTCATGGTAATGGTATTAACTCCGTCTGCAACTCAATACTGACCTTTCTGAACCAACTCGTGACCCCTGCCCCGCCCACCAACAGCATCGCCATCAAGGTTCGAGAATCCGAAGGTGATACGCGTAATATAAACCCGCCCCACTCAATCACAATTTATGCCCACTGATCTCAGAGTTATAATTCATCCAAAGAAACGCCCGAGGCTTTGCTTTTGTTTCAGCCTTTCCCAAACAGGAGGATTTGCTTATGTTGCTAAACAGAGATTAAAATCAAAGGTAAGGGCTTTCTGCTAATTGGGTTGTGCTTTACTGGTGAGATTGGTCTGGTTAAGAGGAATAGGGAGTACAAGAGGGTTACAATTCCCACTAGACAATCTGTTCCCATTGTTAGACCGTGTTGGCCAAAATCCTTTACCAACCTAACAACACCTTAGATGGATTAAACTTTGTTCAAACTGTGTGTGATCATTTGCCTTTTGATTTAATTTGTTCTCCCCTCATTAAACATTTATTGGGAACCAACAGGGCCATCTGGTTGAGGGAGGTCCGCTCAGGGCTTAACTGCTGCGAGTAACAATGTCTACACTGAAGTCAGAGGGTATAGAGCCTATTGGACCTATATCATACACTCAAGAGGGGCCCCCCTCCGACTCGGCTGATTTACAGACCGAGGGCTGTTTTTAATCCCCGCCCCTTTCAGCAGCGATCACACCAGCTCGAGATTGATGAAGCTGGCAGGAGGTTAAAAGCTGCTCACTGTGGGAAGGCCAATATGAACCCTCACCTTACTTAGCCAAGGCTCAGAGGGGACAGAAGCTCAGCCCAGGAGGGGGCAAGAAGTGGGAGATGAAGCAATGTGGGCCAAGTAAAACTCGCCGTACACATTTTAAAGCTGTCTCTGAGTGACAGATGTAGAGCACTCTCTGAAAAACCTTCTCCTCATCAACAACACCAAAAGGACCAAGTTGGTTTGTTCAACAATGTGGACCAATTCTACACAAAGGCATTGTAACCTAATTTTACCCCTCATCATTAAAGTGTTTGACACAATAAAAGCTACCAAGACAGTTTTCAAACTCCCAGCTGTGGTGGGATGGGGGTTACACATGTGCAATGTGGCACTTAATGGTTCCAAAATAACATTTGTAGTCAATATTGATATAAATCACCAATATCAACATGTATTTAAATATGAATGAAGTCTCTTTGTTGAGTTAGGAGAGTGTGTGGAGAGTAGTACAATCAGAAATTAAAATACGATGAAAAACTATATGAGCTGCTAATGAAGATTAATTATTATCAACATAGATTTTGTCTTATGTCTTGGGTCTGTTTTTTGTCAAGTAAAATCCTTAATTTTCAGTTATACCCATTGGTCAACTTGTCTCTGGTCATAGAACGATAGTACACTACAAACTAGAAGTCTATCAAAGGTATAACGATTCCACCTCGTACAGTAAATCTGCGATTAGGGTATATTAAATATTCCATTTTATGATTACTCAGAACAAATAAAGAGCAGTATAACCAATAATAGAAAGGGATCATTAGTTTCTAATTCTAGGGTAAGGAAAACAACAATTCAAACTATTTAGATGGTAACAAACTAGTGAAAACTATGATTATTATATATTAAATATTAGATGTATCCCATAGACCCCTTTCACCTAAATCGTACACACTGGACCTTTAACTAGGGATGTGTCTTATCCACTGAGTAACTGTGCTTTATGTAGCCAAAGAACGTCTGCACCACCCACGTCTTTTCATCTTGTTTATCCATGACTGATCCTTACATTTGGGGTTGTTGTGACTGTTGAGTGAGCTGTCACTTTCTGTGCCAACAGAAACAGTTTCCTCAGTGGGGTTACTCTGCGTTCCCATATGGACTACTGATATCAAAATGCCCTGCTGACAAGAACAACCCTTCAATACTTAGTGGAGTGTAAGTCCTTTAAATATCTGGCAAACAAAGTCATTTGTCGACAGTATATCCATAGAGAAATTATCTATGGCAACCAGCTTTTCCATTTACTGTATATTGCTCATCCCCACTTCACTTTACCACTTTACCTTTGTTCTTTTGTTGATCTTTTGTTTCTAATGTCTGAGTGAGTCTGTGTGAGAATATGGCAAGAAATATCGTAACCTTCACAATAGGCGGATTTGTTGATGACATTTCTAGCACGCAACAGATTCTGAAAAACTCAAATGGAAAAACAGAACTGAATAAACAAAAATAATAGAAATATTTCAGGATGTAAAAGAGGAGCTTTACACTAAAAAGTTGCAGAAAGATGCGTCAGCTTGCGAAGAGGATAATCATGATATTTTTTTTACCTTTATATTCCTCTCCATTTAAAAACCATCAAAAAACTCAATCCACCTGGCCTTCATTCGCCAGACAAGAACACAAAAACGACTACAAACTCTATAACAAGCATGCAGGGGCCAGTAGGTGGTGATAAACTCGACATCAATGATCCTTCAAATGCCAGAGAAGAACGCTGTGGTCCAAACAGACACTTGTTACACAAAACAAACAGTGGTAGTGTGCAAAGTAAGAAGTGATGTAATCGTTTCCCAAACGATATTGATTGTACACAAGGATACATAGAAATGGGAATTTTCAAAATCTGCAGGTGTCCGTAAAAATCGCAGGTTTAACTACTGTTCTTCACACCGCTGAATACTGTATCACCACAGAGCAGAATTCACTGACTTGTTACATTAGAGATTATTCACAGCAGCCATTTTGACACAAAATTACAGTTACCAGTCAATAGTGTTACTAATTAAATGAATCAACGCTCTGTACCTAAATCAATCAAAACCTACATTAACGTCAACACCTGTGTTTACCCACTACCTCATGTCAAAATGGCTGCTGATCTGGCAAACCACTATGCAACTGGCCTGTTCGTGTCTGTTTCCCGACTCCGACAGTTCAGCCATCTGCTCTGGCATCACACCTCAACTGTAGCCCATGAACGAAATGCACAAATATTGAAAAACGTATCACACTCTACAAGGATGGCACGGGTCAGATTTCAAAGACAAAAACAAAGCACATCAAGCTGCTTCCTTGAACATTCTCCATGCAGCGTGGTTTAGTAACGGGGTGGGGTCCGGGCTCCACCACTCAAAGTTCACTACAGTCGGTCTAGAGCCCTTGAGCTGGAACCATCTGCTGCTTTCTCACACAAAGACAACAGGGCAGAGAGAGTGTGAGCCCTACTGTAGTTTAATGTGCGAGCCTGTAATAGGATTAACCAGATCCTCGTCTTGTCAGGCCGGATTAAAATATTCTCTTCGCTAAAGACCTGCAACGGGGAAGACAGCAGCTCCACGCTCCCCTCTCACAGCCCTGATAATGCTTTCACACTGATTCCCATTTGATCATTCAGGAACAATTAAAACAACGAAGTGAGCTGATTAACACTAAGCAGCAATTGACTTGGGTTGCTTCTGAAGTGTGCAATGAGCGCACAGCTTTTCTGGGGTCGCCAGTTTGTTCTTTCAGGCCAATCAATTTCTCATTTAGCTTGCAAATGGGACACACTGTCTGGCTTGCTGTGAAAATGCAACTTTTTTTTTGCAGAATTGTATTTCTATATTTGATCAGAGATTTTTGTTTTCCCATCTTGCTCTTCGGAATTCGAACTACATTCCTTTCTGACCTTTGGCAATGTTAAGCAGTTTTGGTATTCCACAACAAGCCCGGCCATGCGCTTCATCTATTATTAAAATATGAATGGGGAGGAAGAAAAAAAGCAACAAGGCTCTAAATGAGATTAGGAAGTGGTAGCAATATTAGATAATATGCCTGTCTAATTGAGATTGGGCTCGATTCGACTGCACTTCAGAAAGCATGACAGTTCCATTATCGCACCATTAATTTCAGAGGCCCGTAGCGCCGGCGTACTCAGGGGACAGGGCCGGGAGCTGGGCGGAAGGAGTGACAGGATGAGGATGAAGAATGAGGCAGTGAGGAAAGAGGAGAGGCTCAGGTTGTGGAGGAATGGGGCTCAGTTGCCGACAGATATAAGGCAGCTGAACTGATGAACTGTTCGGTTCCTGACCCCCGTGTGTTCCATATGAACTAATGAAGAACGAGCATCATGACCCCACGTGAACCCCCCTCTTCAAGGAGAGAGTGGGACCCACTGCCTGTACTGCGCAGTGACCCTGCAGCCTTATGTAACGACACACTGTAGTATGGTGGGATCTTCATGTCAGCAGCTGGCATCAGACACCCTGGAACAAGTGCTTTATTAAAAGAAAACTGAAGAGGTTTCTCATGAGAGGTTTTTATCTAGTCAGTAATGTGCATTTCCCCAAAAAGATTTTCGTGAACAAAAGAGCACGAAGGCGTTCTCCAGAATATAATTAGCGGCTCTTTTGTGCGTCTGAAAGCTGTTTGCCTCGGAAGAATATACAAATTCTGCTGTGAATATTCAAGCTGAAACTCACAGCACTCTCTCCGTATCAGAGCTAACCATTGTGACTTTGAATTCTGGCCCTGTTGCATAATTTATACGCAGAATGAAACTCTTGGTGGCTGAGACGTCTGACACAAGCGCATTAATGGGAAACACAAAAGCAATAGCCACAACACAAATGCAAATGCAAATGCACAACTGCAAAAGCCACGCAACGGAAGCAAAACCACGACGCACATGGAAACGAGCACAGTTACTGACTGAGGTCGAGTCAGGGATGTGGGTGAGCCGGTGTTTGTGAAAGTCAATCGCCGCTTAAATGAGATACTTGTGGATTTGAGCTGTTATGGTACAGGTGCTCGGAGGATGCAAAAAGGAATAACGCAAACATTTTTATACTTCTAACACCTCAAGTATGGATCTCCCCTTAAGCAGCGACTGCTCATTGCATTGTCACCATCAGTTGTCCCTCACTTCAGTAGTGGTTCTGTTTCCATTGTGTGGCTTGTGCAGTTAAGTTGTGCCCGTTTGCCTTCATGTTGTGGCTTTGGCATTCGTGTTTTCGAGCACCGTATAAACGTGATATAAAATTACAACAATAAATCCCGCACACTGTGTGTGGGTAAAACTACACAACAGAAAACCTCTGAGTCCTCTCTTTGAACCTGGTAATATGTTCAGAGCAAAGGGAAAAGGTTTTGGAAAGTGCACTGCACCTGTCTGCATCTCAGCTTCCAGCCCTTTTCCCTTTTTCCCCTTAGATGTGCTCTCTTTGAAGTCCCACAGGAGTGCCCCCTGGCCCAGGACAATAATCACATTAGTGTGTGATCCTCGCTGAGTAGCTGGCCCGGAGATGAATTCACAAGCTGAACCGCAAGGATTGGAATATTATTTTTTCTCGCGACCTAACACAGCCCGCTCCTCTCCGCAACCATTCCCTCTGTCTGACTGATGCTGGAAATTACCCCAGACGAAACTGCCTCACGTCAAGACATGATCGATGGCTCCTATATCCCAAATCCTCACCTCCATCAGTCCCCGGTGCAATTTGTTTCTGCCAACTACCTAGAATTCCGGATGTCCCTACGGCACACACGGAGCTGCAGTCCAAACGCGATTTTATAGAAACACTGTACCTGTGCTGCCTCATCCACCTTCTTAATCCCTTCAGGTGTCTCATATCCATGCAGGGAAAAGAAATCTGAATTTCAGCCTGTGAAATGAGAGGCTCTGCTCGGGCTGTCGTGACATTTGAATTTCCTGTTCGCTGCTGCGGCCGAGCATCTGGACAGTGTTACCCAGGGTAAGCTGTTTGACACAGCTGTCGGATACGTGGCCCAGTTCCTGTGGCTCTCAATCTCTTAATAGGGTCGAGATGAGTTTATGTTGAGACCAAGCGACTGGAATGAGTTCAAGACCTGACAATCAAGACTTAAGATTTTTAAATATAACAAAACAGAATATCAGTATTTACAGTGGGCTCTCATTTTAAATAATAAAATAAATCTATTTGAAATTCAAGAACATGTCAGGAAAAAAGCAACAAGTGAACAAAAAGATGGGTGATGTTTTCAAAATAATCTGAACTGACCTTGACTTTTTTTTAAATAAATATGTCTCACTGTCTTTGCAGCTACATCAAGATTATGATTATTTGAAATCGACAAACCACTTCAAGCTTAATACGTCCAAGGCTAAAAGTGTTTCTTAATGAAACATGAAAATCTGTTTGGTTACACTTATAGAAACACCACATTAGTTAGCAGTTAATGCTTTTCCCAAGATAACACAAGATTCAGATGAGAAAAGCTATATCATACTACCAGTATTTAATCTACAGTAAATGGCTTATTAAATAAAACTAAGTCAGTCAGTCAGAGATGCACCTCAGGGTTCATTTTAAAGTTCTCACTTTTACTGTCCAGTCCCACTTTGATGGCAAAAAGCAACTGGCAGAATGAACTTAAAGTGAATGTAAACAGTCTGCATTTGCTAAGCAAGCGCTCTGGAAACCTTCCAGACATCTCAGGGCTTGACACTTACATGTGCGAACCCGAAATATTTAGGGGTGTGTAATAAAAGGTCAAGTCTGCCCAGCGTTAAAATCTGCTCAGTCCTTGGACACAAAATATATCACAGGTTCAGCAGCTCTTGTAAGCAGGTGGTCTGGTCTGCTTTGAGCTCAACCAGTGCTCCTCAGCAGGACCAGGCTCAAACTACACCACTGAACCCCTCCATGCTGATCAGGTTGTGGACACTCTAAGCCTGCTTCTTGTTGATCTTAATGTGTTAAAAAAAGAAATTGATTTGTTTCAATGGCCAACACTGATTCAGCTCAGTGGTCATACGCGTTCAGTTTACACAGATCCAGATGCGCGTGACAAGCACGTGTCCATCCCTGCATACTGTATTGCACGTGTCACACATGTTTTGCACAGCACACTTTTAGATGGCTGAGTTTCAGTGAAGGGAAATTCAAGCTTTTCAAAGTTGAATGAATGAGCTATGAGGCCTGACACTACATATATATACTCATTCAAGATATATTTAGCAGACCATCATGATTCATGTGTGCTGTAAGATGAGCTTTGAGATCACTGAACTTAGACAACTAGCGCATGTGTTCACCTAGAGCCACAACGATTTATTTTCCTTACCGATTCATTTGATCATTATTTTCTGGAATCATATAAGTATAGGGAAAAAGGCGACTTTTCAAACTGCAACATGTTTTTTTCTTAATTTTTGTGCGATCAAAACCCCCAACCCCAATGAAGTTTCATGCTTTATTTTGCTATAATAAAAGGAGAAAGCTTGCAAATATTTACTTTGAATCAAAGGATGATTTCAGCTCCAATCTACTTAATCTCACTCGTTTGTTTATTAAATCAATAAACAGTAGATTAACACTATTTACATTTGACTGAGGACTCTTGTCAAATTTGTTTGCAAACATATAAATGTGGTTGAGTCCCACATTTACTGATGCAGACACTTCAGATGATCCTCTACTCTTGTCAAACATTTCCCATGAAACACTTCATGACTGTTCAACAATTGAATCTCCAACTCCTGAGATGTTTTTCAGATAACTATGACAACAGTGCTTCTAGAGGATGTAAACAGTTTCATTCTAATAAACAGGTGTTTTTATCTTTGACTACTATTAAGGAGTTGCATTATGTTGACGTGTTATAGAGCAGTTTTGCTTTGGGCTTTGGTCCCAGAGAAACCTATGATAAAAAAAGGATGAATTTTAAACATAAACTGTGTTGTGAGGTAATACATATGCAAAATAAGAACGCAAAAGAACAACAATTAGACTATTTAAAATGCAAATCATAGCCAGAGATTTCCCTTTGTACTTTTAGAGGAATAAATTCAACTGATTGCCTCCCAGAGTGTCTCCTCCACGTGGAGAGACCAAAACATGCTTAACCCGAATGTGCTGCAACAGCTTTACAGGCGTCTTCAGACACTATAGAATACTCACCAGACTTCACATTCTAAGCTCTGGTCGTCATGAGATGAATACCCGCTGCTTTCCCCGGCAGCAACATCCAGAATCAAAGAAAAACATGACTGAGATAAAAATCATACTCTAGCAAAAAAATCATAGTGAGCGGAACGCGTTCTTTGTTGTGTCATGCAAGCTGCAGACGGACAGGACCGGAGCCACTGTAGTCACATATGTTTCCAAAGCCTCTAGCTTGGCAAAGACGCTCATTAAGCCACTGACAATCATTCCCACAAAGCCTGATCTGAAGCCTATTCACCGGCTGTGTACAAAGCAGAGTGGTGGAATGCAAGTTCCATCTTGCGCCCTGTTCAGTGTCATGAAAGATTCTTGCTGCACCTGAACGCTCAATGAAAAGTGTTTTATTGGCAGTAATCATTTAAGGGAAAACGTATGGACAGTGTGCTGTGCTAAGTGCGAGCACAGATCGCCCACTGGGTGGAAATCTGTTAAGTTTGCTGCAATCTTCTTCTGTCAGCCAAGGAAAATCTCCTTAATTGCTAATACCACTGAAGACTGTCGCCTGGCATTAGTCTTGTATTTTTGAAGTGAGAGCTTTTGAATAATGTGTCTCTTCTTTATCTTTCAAATGGAAAAGGATATTAGTTGAAAAAACCAAATGTATTTTTTGATTTTTCTTCTGAAGTATGCGTCTGGATTCAAGTGGACGTGATTGTTCCACTCAGGTGAGCAGGGACCTGACTCCGCGGCTATGCAGAGGGACTTGAGTGGATGCTGGGTGACATGTCGGGGGGGGTACAATGCACAGTGAATGCTGAAACTGCCGATAAGGGCTTTCCACCAGCCCAACAAAAAAAAAAAGCCGCAGTTTCCCTCTCTCCCACGGCGGATGAGGGGGAAGGGAGGGAGCCCCCCCCCCCAGTCTGGATGATGTATGGTGCGGACCCTAGTCTGCGACTTGGGTTTTAACGGGGGAGAAAGGCAGAAAATGAAAGGGGGAGGAGGGTCATGCTTGAATTATGCTGATGCAGGTCGTAACCGTGGTGAAAAAAACGTACCGAGAGCACGGCTGCTTCCACGGAACTGGCAGTCACAAAAAACAAGCTTATTATCACTCAGGTCTCAGGAACGGTGACAATTGGGAAACGGTTTACAGGTTTCTACATGAGATTGTACCTTAGGCAGGATTGGACAGAGGTGTCTCGTAAATTACCATAATCAAAATCAGAATCAGAATTGTTTGATTTAATTTCTTTCCAAGCAGAATTTAAAGTATCTTGAATTTACTTATTGATGCTGATTCTTTGTTCAAATAGATAGACCCAAGTGACTGGACTGACATTTTATCTTGCTTGAGGTTTCCATTAAGCAAATTAGATTTAGAAGGAGGACACAATGAAGGAAATGCAGATAGTGGAGCCTGAGATTTGAAACTGTCAGGACAGGAGCAGGGAAGGGGGGGGGGGGGGGGGGGGGTTCTGCTCTTTTTCATAATGGGAGCAGTCAGGCAAAGTCAGTAACTGAGAACACTCACGCCTCTGCAGCATCAGAGCCAGGCCCTCGGAGCCCATAAGCACTCTTTGAGCTACAACAGGATGGAGCTGCCATTATGGCCACACAAACAGAGGGAAGCCTTATGAACTTTGCACAAATGCTTAGTGCTCCGGGGCTGGACAGCTCTGGAAGCCAGGGGAGATGGGTAGGTACCGGGGCAAGCTGCCAGTTCCGAAAAGCTTAGTGTTCATGCACTCAGGCCAGACAAACTTGACATTGTCCTGGGCACTGCCCCCGGGGGAAAGCCTCTTCCCCTTTCCCTCTGCTACCCTGGCTCATTCACACTTCTAGTCCAGTTGATTCACTGATTTTGGACATGACTTACAGAGGCATGAGGGCAAACATTTGTTCACACTTTGAACCAAATGTTGAAATACCACAAAAGATGTTGGGGAGAAAAGTGTAAGCAGATCATTTAACCTCCATAAATTCAATTGGCTTATTTTTTTTTCAGAGTCACCACGATTCACATGTACCTGAGGAGTCATTTTCTGTCTTATGAAGTTTTAAGCGGTCGCTATGAATCAGAGTGCTGAACTCTACTTCTGAGGGCACCGACCAAGTAAGGTTGGTACATCTGTGCACCGATTCACCTTAAATCATTCGGTAAGAGAGGCAGTTAAATCATCTGGATGAGAAAGCAAGTAGAATCTATGGAGAGCCTACACAAGCGGCATATGCATTATTATTAGAGCGATATGTGAAATGTAACTAACCCCACTCTGACTTCAGCTTGATGGACTAGTTAAAATAAATGTAGTTAATCCACTGTGTCCTCGTACAGCATCTCACATCCCTTATCTCCCTCAAGCAGAAATCACTAACTGTTATCTGACCACTACAAGATGGAGGGCTGCAGCCACATCCTGTCACTGGAATTAAGATAATGCTCTCTTGACCCAATGGCCCCTGTGGGCAAGTCAGACCAAATGAGAGGAAAGCACAAACCCCACCGAGCCTTTTCAAAAACCAACACCATCGTGCTCCCCCACTGACACGCCCTGAGAACACAGAAAAAAAGTAGCTGGTCGCACCCACAGTCCAGGGCCCCACTAAAACCTAAATATTTGGCTATGTGTTAATTGTATGTGTTCACACGATGCCTGAAAACCTCCTTCAGCCTGTCAAGTTAAGATAAATATTGAAGGGAATTCTTTTGAAAAATATGTTACAGTAGAGCAATCAATATTGCTCAAGGACCAGCACGTTGAGAAAGCAGAAGACTGGTTTTCACTTTTCTCACCATTTGGCAAATATGCTGGCTACACACAGTGTGAGGCTTTTAATTGAACTTTGGGCACACGGCCCATTCACCAAAAAGTCGTCTGCTACTCAGTCTGTCAAAAACGGTCAATAAGCCTCAAACCTGGCATTTGCAGATAGCAGCAGAGCAGCCCGCCTCTGGCTGATACTATGGGCTTTAATATCTGCACTCTGAATCAATATGAACACGAGTGCATTTCTGTGTATGACTGCCTTATAAGTTGCCATAGTAACAAGGGCCCCTATCTTCATTGTTATCGCTTGGGCACTGACGAAAACGTCTCTGCTGCTGATGCAATGCAGAGCTGCCTGCCACAGTGAGGGACATGATGTGGGAAGTGTTGTTACATTTATTCCAGGTCAAAGGTTAAGAATTCCATCACAAACAAGTTGCAACTCTTTTGGAACTCGACAAGAACCTGTGCATTATTGCCATTATTATTGTGACTGGTGCAGCTTGTGACCTGTGACTGCAAATGAAAAGCAGACAAAATTCCAGGACTCAAATTGCCCACGTTTATGTGCATTTCCCCATTACCCATGGCACTTTAATAGTCCGCTCAATTATTTCCAGATCTGTGTTGACATCTGATTTATTCAGCGCAGGACACTACAAAGGAAACGGATCAAACAACGCATTTCTAAAAACAGACGAGAAACTGATAAATCAAAACACATCCGAGGGGGCCTGCACACATTGTGTGGTTAATCTGAACTATACTAAATGTTTAATATTGTAACAGTGGTGTCACTTAAAAAGTGTCTGTAGGCAAGTGTTAAGTGGTTCCAGGTCTTTGAAGTCCAGAAAAAACCTGTTTCCTGGTAGTGTGAAGCAGAGCAGAGTGAAGTCCTGTGAGGACACGAGAGAGACAGAGAGAGAGAGAGAGAGAGAGAGAGAGAGAGAGAGAGAGAGAGACTTTACCAGACTGTCATCCATCTCTCTCTGCCAGACTGCCGGCCAGCAGAGCTTCACAGATGGTGCTCTCAGCGATCATGGCAGTGATCAAGGGACCTCTACTCCTGATTAGCACACCTAGTGAACACAATGTGCACCACAACGTCTGTTGTGTCTGTGACTATACTACACCTTATGAGTTGCATCCATTTTGCAAACAGTGAATACTTTGTCGTTTGCAAGGAAGCACAATTCATTTAAAATATTCTTTATGTACTTAAATAGGTAAAATCATGGACCCCTCCTAGCCCCTTCTTTATATTGTATTGTCTAATTTACTTGACCTGTCAAAGATTCCCGCCCAAAAATTGTCTGATGGTCTTGTAGTGATTGAATTATTACTGTGGTTGATCTTGATGCTATCAGTGCATATTAAGTACAATCCTTGCCTGATACAAACAACAACTTTGATATGATGAAGCCATCCTTCAAATGATGGCACGGATGGAAACAATAAATCAAACCGCCCGCTCCAGGGCCTGTCTGTGCATATGAAGAATACAACAACTCCATCATCCGATGCCAGTCACAGCCCATAAAGTCACATCACTGGTGGCCATCAACTGCTGTCCATGTTGTTTGAACAAATCTATGAAACATCCTGACTTATTTTGTCTCCTGCTGAGATTGTGCCTGTTAATAACCGACTTTACCTAGCATTAGTGTTGAGTCAATAGAGTCACTGAGCTGTCTTTGGTGTTGACCCACAGAAAAGTTTGAGTATGTAAGTGTTTTCAGGTTTTTACATTAATGTAAATAATGGACACATACAACAGCCTCAAAAGTTACCGTAGCTATTTGGCTCCACGCAGCTGGCTACATTCACAAATACATGTACATGTGAAGTGTCTCATATAACATTAGACTGTCATATGAGACATCAACCTCAATCACAGCTCTGTAATAAGCTAATAAAGGACTGAACTTTAATTTACCTTCAAAATACCACATTGGTGTTATACTTCTCACGTCAAGAGTGACCAGCGGACCAAGCATACACTAAGCTGACCCTGGGCCATCAGTTATGTCGGACCCTGGAGAAGGGAGGGATTAATTTAACCACATAAAAGAGAACATATCAGACCAAGACCTGGACAAAAGCACAGCGGCTCCTATAGTCTCTTATCTCCTCTTCTGTGCACAAGTTCGGATGAAGAGTCCACTTAGAACTCAATTTAATCATGTTTCCCCAAAGAATCAATAAGCTATTTCCCCCAGGTCACTTTTAGCAAAGGCAAGGGCCTCTACTCCACTGCTATTTAGAGTGTGTACACAGCTGACAGAGAATACAGAGACAAATATAAGCTTGAATAATGAATTCATTAAGATAAACGAAGTGTTCCTCACTATAGTGTGTAGGCATGGTAACCACGCTTGGCTCTGCTTTGAGATACATGCTGGACCCAGCGCTCAAAATGATTGGATGGATCAGCATACACACACACATTTTGTCCAAACATACGCACACACATACACTCCACATATGCACAAACAGCTCACACAAGTGCACACTCTAGCCTGAATCAAATCTCCTTCTCCAGAGAGGGTGGCTCAGTTGTAATTTAATGGAAAAGTCCTGCAGGCAGGAAGCTAAATGAGATGATCATCTCCATCCGTAGCCTCCACCTGTCAGAGACAAGCTTTATCAGGAAACACTCCAGGCACCACCAGTGTGTTCTCCCTATGCCAACAAGTAGGATTAATTATTTCCAGAAAACAACCTTTTTTCCGCCTATAGTCTTATGACAAGTGAAAGGAGGGCAGATAATTTGGTTGCACGCCCACTCATAATAAGCAGTAAGGATCGAATCGCCTTTAAAGGAGCGTCCTGCTGGCCACCTCTTCACACACACCTCCCAGGGTCAGCCCCTCAGGAGCACTGAGGCAGAGCGGCCCGTCGCGCAACACAGTTAATCCTGTGGTGGAAAATGTCGGAGGGATCCGTCGCACATGGACGAACAGCAAGAGATGAGGAGGCGGACCAATATTTGAGACACATTAAAGATGTGTGTGTGTGTGTCTGTGTGGGTGGGTGGGTGACTGTGGAGGACTGGGGGTGTTTGGTCGAGGCCTGTGTGTGTGTGTATGTGTGTGTTTGTGTGTGTGTGTGTGTGTGTACACAGACATGCTCATCAATAGGCTGGCTGCACAACCTTTCAAACTTCATTCTCATGGCCATTCACTGAGCACATAAAAAGAGCACATCTACTTCAGTGTGTGTGTGGGCTGACAATATTCTTTCAATGTTACTTTGCCAGAGCAACAATAGCAAAATCCCTGGTCTTCCAATATACAATAGAGCTACAAATTTCTTAAAGTTGTCTTTACCTAAAAAAAATATAGCATGTACTGATGGGAATCCTGTTGTTTTATTATTCTCTTCTTGATAGCCAATTAGCCCATGCAAGGTAAACCAGGCCACAGGCACAAGTCTGTAAAGTATACCAGGAAACTACCATTCGAATATCCCTCCTGGATTCACTTGATGGGTTGTGTTTATCAGTGTCTAGTTATATAATGTATGCTGCTTATGTTCCAGGAGAATAAAGCACAGCAAAGGATACTTGGGACTCTGGGTCGTGTAGTGACGGCTTATAAAACTTGAACTCCATCAATCATAAATAATTTACTGTGTCCAGAGGGGCCTGTTGAGGAAGTACAAGAACCTGACGTTTGCCTACAACCTCAAGCATGACAGCGACAGCTTCATAAATTATGGGTTACAGGAGAAATTTATGGATGAGCATAAAGCTGCACCTGCTGACTTGGGGCGAAATAGGTATAGTTTCCTGATTAGGTACAATACTGAACTGCCACTCGTAAACGGCTTCCATCACTGTTTCACTCTTTTATGGGCACCAGTGGTAAAGTACAATCATGGAAATGTGGAACCATTAAACCAGAAATGTAACAACAGGACAACATAGACATTGGAAATATCCACCCAGCATCAAACCACTGTGACAGATGTGGAGTGTGTCACCAAATCAAGAGCTTAAAGCCCTCAGCATTTCTGAGAGCCCCTGCTGCTTGAAAGGATGCTCAGACAAATGAAACAAATGCCTGCTTCAAACTGAAACACAAGGCACACCCAGAAAGTTATTTTTTCACAACTTGAAAGGACACATGAGGCATTACAAAATCCAGTGAAAGAGGCTTTAGGAGTTGGTGCCTTTGTCAGGCTAACATCAAAAGGCTGTGCCCGAAGACAGAATATCTTTGTGTTTTCTGTGTGGGTGGAGGTCTGCTGTTTTCTGAACTATAAGTCACACAGTGGAGAACTATCTCAGTTATTTTCTCACATGAGATTTATCGATACAGCACTTTGATATTTCCAAATATTCTATTTCATTTTCATTGAGATGCAGATGATGCTAATGTCATCTGGTCATGGTTTGCATGGTTTTGCTGTGGTTTAAATAAATAAAAAATACACATTAACCACGACTAACCCACTTACCCATGTATTCAGTATTCAAGAATGTCAAATTGGCAGCACAAAGAAGTGCTTCGGACATCATTATTTGAGCCCCCCAGTATATCAAAATAAACAGCCTTAGTGCCCGGTTAGCAAACAAATTACACTCTGTGTCTCATGCCATGGTCAGGTTTGAATGGTTAAACCAATGTTTAAACCAAGGCTATATAAGTGAGCCACACTTGTAATTCTAAGTCTGAGGTATCAGGATTTTTTTTAACTTGTGAGATCAATACAGAAATAAACAAATTGTGGTAGCAAATATGCAAGTTCTGACAGTCATATCAATATAAAAGCCAACATTAACAATTTATTCAAGTCATTTCGTAGGAGATACTGTCAACATTATGTTTCTGGTTTCAGGTAACTACAAATACATGGAAAAGTTCAGAGAATCTGGTGTTCCTACAATTAGCACTACCTATAGCATGGTATGATAACAGGGTTTTTTACTTATTCTTTCCATTCTGCCAGCATAGCAAAATATAGCAATAGCTTTGTTAACAGCACCGCAGGTTGAGGTTAGGTAGAGACATTTAAAGCAACACCTGTAAGAAAACGTACATAACTTGTGCCGATACTATGAGTCATGATTGGTTGAACCTTTGTCATACTTCTATTTATCAAACTTCAGTACAAGCTAGGCATCCGCAGGAAGGCAAAGCAAAAAATGCAATTTGTTTTCATTGCTACAGGCTTTGTAAAGGGTTCAACTGTGGGAGGTTGAGAGGTAATAGCACTAAAAAGCTCAACATTTGAAATGCGCTAACAGGGAGATAATTCAGGTCACAAGAGGTATCAAGTGGTTAGAGCCAAAGGACACTCAAGTCTTCAGGTTGTTCAAGCACTGACGCAGCAACAGCATTTGGCTGCTGTGCTGCAGTGTAGCATCTGGGATACAATCAAATTTCCGACATCAAAATAATCAACTACGACAGGGCAGGATGAGGGAAGAAAACAGAAATAAAAAACATTAGTTTTGGCATGCTATCTCTATCTGCAGCTGGCAAAAACAAAACTGTGATTTAATCATGCATTTAACTTCAAATGCCCGGGAAATATATAGATTTGTTCAGTGGTTTGTAATAAATCTCAGTATTAGCTTGGTCAATGGCAATCCAGACACAGAGCTGACCTCCCAGTGGCTGCCCATTGTGACTGGATAATCAGGTTAACCGCTGATTGAACAAACAGTATTTTGAACTGCAGAGGACAGGCCATCCAAAGGCAAACAACACGAACGTGAAGAGCTTTGTTTGAATAAAAGGTACCAGCAACTTCATCTCTTTATTCCTTTTGATGCACATGTCAACAGATTAAAAGCTATGTCAATGATGTAATGGTGAAGATGCAGTGTAAAATCAGCACTGCACCAGAAAAGAACAGTGAAACAATGACAACAAAGGGGGTTCATGGCATAATAGGAGTTCATTTTGTCCATGGCAAAGTGCCCAAATATTTGGCCATACTGCTCTAAAGGATTGAATTGACCAGCAGCCTTTACACTTGGTGGGAAACATTTGCATGACTAAAATACATTCAGTAAGTACAACTCTTTCTGTTTTTATAAAACAACTACAGGCAATAGATTATTTTATTCAGGAATTAACCAAATTAAGGGATTGACGATCCAGTTATCCAGTGCACACTCACACTACAAAGCATTTTCGCTTTCCAAAAGACCTCCTCTTACCAGTAAGACTACCTCACACAACACGCAATATCCATGGGTCTCCAGGGTGTAATACCAAACAAGAAATATTTATGAGAACTGGCAGTGAGTAGACGTAAACACTTATATCAGACTCTTCACATATCACAAAGGGTGGTTCTGTGGTGAAAGTGTTCAGTGCGGACGTCTCACAACAAGAGGGTTCTGGGTTTGAGCACACTTTCCAGTTACTACAGCTTACTCTCAAAGTCCAGATATGCAGGTTAAGTAAATTGGAGCCTCTGAATCGCCTTATATTGTGAATGTGAGGTGTGAATATCGTGAAAGGTTGTTTATGTCATGCCAGCCTATGTCAGTCTTGTGATAGACTGGCAAAAGTCAGCCTAATGTAAGATATGATTGACTTCAGGGCCGAGAGACCCTACATGGGTAAGCTGCATGACAAGTGAATGGATGGATGAGTGAATTGGCATATCACACACACACATTTTATTTCACCTGTTGACTGTCACTGTGATTGACTCTCAAGTGACCCAGACTGGCACAAACCCAGTCCAACTTCATCCTATCAGTCAGTACGGCCAAATCCTTTTAATTATCGGCTAAACAGGTACAGTCAATGTATGCCTTTGACTCAAAGTAGCATAGAGCCAGGGATTGCTGATGCACTAAAAACAGAGTGGGCAGGTGGCCCTGACTGGATGAATGTAAGTGATAGTGTAAAGATTGACTTCAACATACCTGTGTGTTAACTGGTATGTTTAACAAAGGTTTGCTTAAAAGATCCTACAGTGGTATTCCTCAGGGTGAAGACATTGGAAAAGCTCATGTACAAAGTAATTCACTCCTGTTAAAAGTGGCATTGATGGCATCTTGTCACTCTGTTGTCTTACTGTTGTATATTCCACTTACAGTCATCTTTACTTTGTACTTTCTATCTAGACATCAATAGCACTTTTGGCAGTGTAGACTTTACCCATTTCACCTCTTCCCCTGAATAGTTCAATAATCAATCCAGTGTTTGTCTTTATCTATAAATGGCTGTTTCAAACACATGTTTGCTCCAGATCAGGAAATACCATATTGAAAATGGAATTAGGAGTTAGGAGCACAGTTTGATGTACTCTGTCATTTAATCATTCAAAGGAGTCAATATAACACTGAACCTGCTCCACAGGTTTACCAGAATGTTAGTCAAGAAATACCTTTTGAGAAGTTGACATATGCAATCCAAAGGGGCCTGGAGGCTGGAGCCTCGCTCTGCTGCCTGCCTTGCAGCACCCATACAGATAAGGAGTAATTACTTTCCCTAGCAATCACTAAAGCCAACCTGCCCTTCAATTATTTGCAGAAAGTTTCTCTAATACAGAGCCTGGTGCCGCCATCTTTACATACTAAAGCACCAAGTAACTGGAATTCAATATTTATAAGCCAGTAAAATAGCCAGTAAAATAACCTGCACGTCCAATGGCATGTGCTATCGGACGATTCATGGCTTTGTTCTTCCCTTTAACCAACACACAAAGTCCATGACAACAGTGATATAGTCAGTGATTTTTAATAGATATTTTAAATGTCAGTTCTGAGGCTCTGTTTTAAACAGAATATCCAGTGACCAAAGTCATTGAGAAAAAAACTCACAGTTTAGTGCAACATAACATGCTTACGTAAATCTTCCAAAAGGAAAATAGGGTCTCAGATGCCTTGTTCCCCCGGAAACGAGCAATCTTGTTGTCATATTTCTCATGTTCTGTAATTTGTCTGGCTTTTTCATGTGGTCCACAGCCACAGCCACCATGGGGGTAGACTATGCCATGTCGTGACATGGGAACCCTTATAAACGTGTTAAGAGCCGGAGGCATTAGCATTTTGGACGCTACTGAATAGAGGCATTTGTTCCTCTTCCTGTGCCTCCCTGAAAGACTCTATTAAAGGGTTTAGGAATTGCTCTGTTTTGGACATATTGAAGTTGGGAGAGCACAGAGAGAACATTTGAAATGTTTTTTCAAATGTTCTCTCTTCAAAATGTTTTGTTTTTATTCATCTACTTAAATTCATAATGTCGACATAAATTTCAAATATACATAGTAAAGTGTTGAATTCTTTTCCTGACTTTTAAACACCTTTTTTTCTGAAACATCCTGTTCTTAACAGAGACCTTTAAAAGTGAAACATTGAATACAGATACTGTACTGTGTGTTAAATATTGTGTGCCCTACTAAAAGCTTCCTGTTTGACTCTAGGGGGTTTCCATCAAATAGAATAAGTCAATGAGAGTAGACTGTGCTTCCTTTACAACCTTTTCTAAATGGGACACGACAAAATCGACCACACATCCAAAAGAAAATGCATTCGCCTTTTGCATACACTGGATATTTTATTTTCAATTGGTCCTCTCAGATATTTATTCACATACTGACAGATGTAATATGTCATAAAGATAGAAGTGCTTAATGGATTCCACCTTTTTGCTTTAAGGGAAGCTGGTAATGGAACAAGCGGAATTTCTTGCCACTGTACGCTCCATTAACAAAGGTTTTGAGTGATCTCTGATTCTGTTTCACGCTGTGGTCACAGCAGGAACTGTGGTCAGTCAGAGGCGGGCTCTTCACTGTCTGACATCCTAGCCTTTATCTTCAAACCCTTAACAGTTTATGTGTTACATGTGGACTGACTGCATCATCCATATGCATATTCCTCAGCTGTGCCTAATGATGAGCAATGGTGAGTACACTGTATCAAAGCAAAGACGAATCACTTCTCAGTAGGAAGCTATGATTCTCTCTCACCAGTGGTCTGCAATGCCCGGGTACGTCACCGCCAATCAAGAATCAGGTTATTGAAAAACGGGATCGATCAAAAAGCAAGTGAACTAGATGCAGGGTATCTCGCTAACAGGCAACTGTTAAACCATGTCAATACATTTGCGGCTACATTCACATTTACTTTGGACCTAGGATTTTTGCTAAGATAAGATAAGATAAACTTTCTTGATCTCATTACGGGGAATTCAGTTGTTACAGCAGGAGACAATCAGAATGAGGTAGACAAGTGAGCACATATAAGTATAAACTATAAAATAGAATAAAATAGGAAGTAAGAGAGAATCAAATAAAAAAAGTCAAATAATATGTAATTATTGAAATTTACACTTTAACTCAGATTCTTGAGGTTCATTCACTTGATATCAGGAGCTGTTTGAATTCAATCCAGAGAAGATGAACATTTTCCAATCAAACTCCATTTACCTGTTAGTCAATACAAATGTCAATACACTAGTACCACATTTAGGCAGATTTAAAACACATCTGATTTGTATCTTGGCAGATAGTTCAGAGGGTTTATACTGTTAAAATAACCTTGGACTGCAGCCTTCTGCCAGAAAAACTAATTATGTGTTATTGCCATTAGAACGTGACTGGTGAGATTGCCCTTATCTTGGTGGTCAGGAATCAAAAGGAAAATCATTAAATACAAAAATTTGACATTCAAGGGCTGATGTTATTAGTCTGGCTTCACAAATGCAGATTTATCATAGAACATGTGAGTCGGCACAGCACCACGTTATGGATGTTTTTAGAACATTTTCCTATTGAAAATAGTTATCGACATCAGCCCCAGAAGTCCAGTTTTGGCAATGTTCCAACCAAACAGACGCACTGGGGATCCTAGCCTCTGCTCCATATGGGACATTGATCTCCTGCAATGAGTATTGATCAGCATCAGGTAAGGGAGCAGCCATTGGGCTAATCATCATCAATGACGCCCTACTTGCCAGAATCCCACTGGATTCAGGACTCGGAAACATATATCTAGTATACATCGATTTCAGGCAAAATAAGTTGAAAACCGGGTACTATTTTTCTGCATCCTTACCCTGTTAGTGGCCTACAAAGAATAAACATTTAATCTGGCCATAAAAGAGAGTACAGTCAGTGCCATGACATCAATTACCCAGAATTTACAACGTGCAAGGACAAGAGGGAACCTCACTGATTTAATTCTAGTTAGGATATACAGTGAATTTACCACAAACACTCAGGGGCCCACAGAGTTAAATTACTGTGAAAGCTTATTGATTTGTAAAGTGTACATTAGGAGGGAGGCAGTGATTGTGCCTAAAACCAGGGAAAGGCCAAGCACAGTGATTGCGGTCTCTTCAGCACAGAGTTCATTTGGATGGCTGAAAATCTATAGTGCCACTACAAAACACCACAGAAGGGGCGAAAGACTATGTCTGCCTTTGCATGTAATTGGAAAAAGATGGCCATCTTAAGCTTTCCGCCGTGACGGGAGAAATAAACAAACTTGATGAATGTGCCTTGTCATGACCCCTTATTGATTTTCAAATATTGCATTTAACACCTTCTTGAGAAATAGAGGTGATAAATCTTCATTCTTCTAAAATATGTAAAAACACATTTACCACCACAGCGTTTTGATGCCCGAGTATTTTCCTTTAGAAGATCCTTATATGGCTATTTGACAACTTAAAACACAATCAGGAGTCCAGGGACAGCACATCCATTGACCGTCAAATTTTACCAGCCCTTCCCCCCATTTTAACACTGCTACCACTGTTCCCCGCACCCACCCTCCATCCTCAATATTGAAACGAGTAAACAACAGCATCTTCTCCAGCCTTTAAACGGAGATGAACCCGGACAAGCTCATCAATAAGCCTCCTTTGACGATTCAAGGGTGTTTGAAAGAGGATGTCACAACTAATGCAACCATGGTGGCTCCCACACAAGGGTTTTTTTATATCCTGCATCTTGGACCAGTGGATTCATCTATCTTGAATTAATTCATGTGTTCACACCCTCAAGTCTCAGATGAGTCCTCTGAATGTGCAGAGGCAGCAGAACACGGATGGCCATTAGTGTCCACCGCACCGCAGCTCTAATGATGATGGTTGAGGAGTTGCTGTTCTCTGCATTTTGTGCACCAAAGCTTCTGGCTCTGGTCAGACTGGGAGAGGATTTCCCAACATGCTCTTGTGTAGGTAGAAGCCTTGTTGTATTTAGTGGGTCAAGACCGGAACCAAATGACTCCGAACAACATCCTTTTGGTGCTTTAGGCTCTATTCGTTGCTGTTGTTGTTTCTCTCTCTCCGTCAAGTAAATGCTATAAACTGCTGTCGAGGTTTGAAGCAAAGGATCTACAAATTAGGCAACTCAAAGCAGTGGAATCCAGTGGCCAACCTGGCTGCTGTTTACTGACCGTGACAGAGACTGAAAGCCACGCCATCAGTTTAATTAGCCCACCTCCTGCTTTAACACAACAGCAGGAAACTGGAGACGTGCAGACTTATAAATCAGCCACTGTGTGTGAGAGTGTGTAAAGGGGTGGGGGCTACCATTTTGATACAATTTTCAACACTTACTGAGCAAAACAAATCCCCCCCCCCTGGTTCCTGATGGGGCCGATCTTTTCAGGCTGAGCACTGTGATGGACTCTCCAACCTCGAGCGAGAGACACATGTACACGCCCAGTAACGTTCTGCTCCTCCGGCTACATAGTAAATGAATCACCGCACAGACAGTCTCTATAGAGTCAATGAATGGCCATTACTCACACCACATATTAAAAGTATTTCCATCTCTCCAGGGTAGTAAGCATGCGGTCACAGAATGATGTAGGACGATCCAGACCTGCTCGATTGTTTGATCTTTTTTTTTACTAATTCTTTTCCAACACAGCTTTTCTACCATCTGTGTTAGAAAACCATGGCGAGGATTTGGATAAGTCACAACCCCAGCCAGTGTCAGTGTGTACAATTTACAGGCTAATATTTTGAAATAACCTCAGAGAAAAGATGTTGAGAAATTAGATCTTCACAGGCTCAGCATTGTGAACGACAGCACCAATGTAAAGTAACATATGAAGTGTGAACAGCTTCCCTTAAGTGTGATTTACAACTCCCTGCTGCAGCAGATCAAAACAGCATTGCTGTGATTGCAAGAAAATCCTCCGCCTGTTACTGTGGCGCTAACACGACTCCATCAACTTACACACAGAGCACCAGTCTCTCTTTGTTAAGTTACAACACTCTCCCACACACACAGGAGAAGACTCATTGTTTTTCACTCCATTTGAATAAGTCTTTAGAGGCTGGTCGTGTAGAGAAAGAGAGGGGGGGATGTTGTTTACTTCATGAGCAAGATAGCTGAACCGAACCCAAAGAGCAGCAGCAGCTTTCGTCTAAACAGGGTTGAAAAATGAGGGGGTCGTGTAAATGGGAAGAAAAGAGCATCCACTGTTGCAAAATCTGCATGAAGGTTCATTGAGAGCCAGCTAACTATGTCCGAGCTCACTGGAAGGAATGCAGTCGACTCTATTATGTACAGGAAGAGTCTGCTCGAGGACTGCCATAGAAGGCACAGTACAATGGGTTAACAGCAGTGCTTCTGGCACACTTTTGACCTCAGCTACATCCCACCACTCTGCAGGTGGTGGAGAAAAAGATGGGCTGGTGCATTAAAGAGGCCTCCGTGTGTTGGTAATGATACTCGACACAGGACTACAAGGGAAGACCTGCCTGTAACCTTCGTACTCTCTGCACTCTCCCCACCATGCCGTGAACCACAGGAAGAAGCAGGGCCATCTGTAACATGGGTTTGGCTGTATATGGGGAGTCGGGGACCGCTAAGGGCTCAGGCATGTGATCCAAATGTTTCGACGGCAGGTGAGTTACGCCTCACAGCCGAGCCCGGGGGACTGTACAGCACCAGTTCAACAAGAGGAAGACAAGCACACTGGGGGAATCAGAGCGGCGGACAGAGTTTCACGAGGGCATGCTGGCCACCGCCTCGCCCACTTCACACTCTTAGAAGGATAATCACAAATCCCTGACACAGGGTGCACACGGCGGCTCAGCTGGGGCAAGTGGCTGTTAGAGAGGAATTACTGAGGTGTAAAATGGTTTTAGAAAAACAGGAGGTATGAATCTGTTATCTATTGTAAAGGGAAGGCACGCCTGTATTCATTGGCTGTCACAAAACTGACAGACCTCAAGGCTAATGTCAATTATAGTTGCTTTTCTGAGGTGATCCCTGCATATATCCTGTGTCGAACTGTCATCCCATGATCCCATCCCGCCGTGGCCTCCTAAATAACCATGACCCCAGCGGAGCTGGCAGGTCTCTTGTTCTACTATTTTTATAAGGGGGATAAATCGCAGCGGTGACATGGACGAGACTTCAAAAGAGCTGAAAGCATAACATGAAACAGGTGCCGTTACCTCTTTAGTGCGAGAGAACACGTGTCACTCTGCATTACAAGTCACTCTGAAATGTGGTGACAAAAAAGTCCCATATAGTATAACAGCTGTCAGAAATGGAAGGTAAAGTGCCCGAAAAAAGAATGAACTGACTAAATTCCTCAGAACACCACTGAGTTCAATTTTTTCTCCAGTGTGAAGAAATGTTTTTTCTCTACAGCATGAGAATAAAGCCATCTCGCATGGCTGACTCGAATGTTATCTGCAGTTTTGGAAGAATTTACGAGACATAAGTGAACTGTCAGGGGCTGCTGTGCGGCAACACTATAAAACAGAACCAGACCACCATTTCTTTGAATAACAATCCTGCTCCCGTTATCATACTTGCGGCAAATGCAAGAGACTTAGAGGCAGAGCTGTCGGCGGAACTCTGTCACTGTCTCGAGAAAAGAAATCACGGCGGCATGAAGTCAATTTATATGCAAATGTCAACGGTATAGACAACACGCTGCCTACGGAGCTAGATCTGAAAAAGTTGTGGTGATGAAGGTGAATCATAGCACTGAAGACCACCATGGCCTCCGCCCAGACAAAAAAAGCCTGTGTTATATGTCATGTGAAGACTGATGGGAGCATTTCCAGGCTGAAGCCCAGGATATCAAAGTAGGATTTTTCCGGGATCACTCTCTATTGATCTGTTTTTGTTTCTCAAAGCCACCGCTCCAAGCCTGTAAGCCTTCTCAAATTGGCAAAGTACCCACGCTGAAAGTCAAGAAGTCAGATTGAGCGCAGAAATTCTGCCTCCACTGTTAGACTTTTAACCCAAACCCGATTAAATGCAGATTTACCACAGCCTAAACATGTCTGCTGTTGTGCAGGGACCAGATGTAATTTCATTTCCTCTGCAGGGGGGGAAAGTCTGTCCTGCTCTAATTTATTAGACACTCTCATCAAAAAGTCCACAGGTAGAGTAACACAAGAGCAAGCCTAGATAAGAGAATGAATGTGTGGAGACAAGCAAAAGGAACTAATTACCAGGACTACAGGGCACTATTTTTATCTTAAAAGTATTTGTTCCCTTAAATATCAGCGGGGTTAATCTGAAACAAACATCTGTTCCTTCCAGGTTTTCTGCAACTCTACAAATTAGCATTCGGTTGTTAATCATGCGTTGCCTCTGTGACAAAAAAGGTGTTATCTTAAATGTTTTCCTTTGTCTGTGTGCAATTTGTCAAGCTTTCTGTGCTTGCATTATTCCATCTGCGCCAAGGAAACAAAAAAGTTCACACAAACACAATGTGCAAAAACACAGAATGACCCTGCAGCTGAAAGCATGGATGTTATTTCCAGAAAATCCTTCACTCTTACGTTTTTAGTTTTTGGTCAGTCCGCTGTGAAGACTGAGATCTGTTTACTTCTACTCTCCACTATGCTACAAAAGAGACATTTAGAAAAACTATCCAAGCCAATCCATACTGTAATCTGTGCCACACTGATGCATTATGGTGTTTGTATGTTTCGTTTCTAAATGGAAAATTATTCCAATTATAGCGGGTGCTAAACTGGTTGGCATTTCATAATGAGCCCTACACTCAAAATTCGCCTCACTCTAGTAGTTGTGTTCAGGAAAGCCTGCATCACACTGATTAGCTAATGCAATTAAACAGTATTTACCCGTACCACTGCCCTCTTGTGTCTCCCAATGAGTCAATTTGTGATTAAAATGCTTAGTTATTTCACACCCAGCTATTTCCTTTAAACCTCAACATCATAATAGCTCCACCTAACTGGAATGAGACCTCATGACTGGTCTTGTTTTCGGTAAAAAACAATCCCACGATACTCATTAAAATTCCACTAAAAACCACAGAAAATGTTACAAGGTGAAATCGTTTGCAATTGGATACGAGGCTATAAAAAAACCTCCATCTGTAAAATAGTCTTGGTTTCTACCCCAAAATCTGGAGCTGTAAAAATAATGAGGTCAAACAGGTCTGTAGTTGATAACTGCTGGTCTGCGGGGTCACACTTGTAAAAATGGTGAGTGGAGGCCCCCCAAGCTAATGAATTCATTGGAAGCGTACCAGCTTGGCGAGATTCCTCCAACCAACATTTGCTCAGGCTGTGGGGTGGGTACATTAAGAAATAGGCATGCTGGGTTCTGGCTGTCTGTAGGAGAACCTAAAGGACAAGTGCGATGACTTTCACAAACTTGTGCAACATGTACAAGCTGTTGAAAATGTTAGTTATGAGGAGAATAATATCGTTCTGACACATAATACTGCAGTGGAACCTACTACCTAGAGAACAATGCTTCAGGACCAGGCTGTGTCTATTCATAGTTTTATAAGCATCTATAGAATGTTACATTCTTATAGTAGGTCATTTGTGGTCTACTCATTCTCTATGAGTCAACCTAAATGAAAATATGGGACAATTGGGTCAATACGACGGAAAACAAAAACAGGATTATACTTCCTGCTCATGTGTTAACCCAATTAGCAAATTGACCACTCTGTGGGCCCAGGCCTCTTTGTTTCACGAGTCTAATCATGCTTGATCTGCTCTCTAATCTTCCATTGGGAGGAGAGTGCTGTGCTTGACTCCAGGCCTCACTGGGCTAGTAAACAGCCTCTATGCAGAGCAGCCAGCGAGCTCACGTGTTCAACACCAAATCAACATACATGTAACTGCACCGGATCGGGCTCCCAGCAGTCCACTTACAGTACCCAGAGGAGCCCCGACACGGTGTAATGAGGTCCCCGGGGAGGCCTCTGGACACACATTACTGGTGCGGACACACCAGACCCTGTCACACAGACACATATTAGTCACCTACCTCTAGACAGTTGGCTGCCATACTTAAGAGACACATTATCTCATACAAATGATCAAGTCCCGGTTACGGTTTTTTTGACAGGGCCTTTTTTCTGAATATGCAAGAGGATAGGGTGCTGAGTGACTCCACCTCCTCAGCTACCCACCCACCACCATTTGTATGGGTTCCAAATTGGACCTGCTAATCTGATTGAAATGACTGGACTGGACAAACAATTTGAGGTATTGGAACTAGAGCCCAACAGATATAGTTGGCTGACAATATTGGCCAATATGAGTCTTTTAGACATGTGTGCCAATATACTCTGATTTTTTTACCAAAAAAAATGAATTTGAGTTTTAATTTTTTTAATATTCTAAATAAAGTTTATCGTTAAACTGTAAACTATCAAGCCTCAATTGCATCTCCTGGTCATAAATGTTTGATAACAACACGTTGGGAATTATTGCCAACTTCTTATTCTTATGGATTTGTAAAGCAGCCAATAGATCGTTATAGGAACATCAGGGAAGTTTTATCCCTGATGTTGGTATGAGCAGCAGCTCCCTTATTGGCCATGCTTCTGATGAGTTAACTGGAAAACAGCTCCATTCTCGCAGCATTTTTGTCTGAGACGTGTTTTACTTCTGTCTCCGTCTGTCCTCTGCGTGTCCTCTGCGTGTCCTCTGCGTGTCCCCTGCCTGTCACATGTGTCCTCCCTCTTCTTCGGTACCCTTCTCATCAACGTCCCAAGGGTCCCCTTGCAACGTTATCCGTGCAGCCACACACACAATACCCTTCATGGGACACAAAGCCAATGACACCGCGTTCCTCTGTTCTATTCTCTAAATTTGTCACTTTTATTCCTATGCTCTTTGTTCGTTTCACCTCTGTATGCATGACTTATCCCAAATTGAGCCCACAATTGAAATGGAAATCATCCCTGCAACCCAGTGACTTTAGGGCAATAACTTCTTACTCTTTTAGGCATAGCTGTCATGTTTGTTGTTCCTTGGAGGACCTTATGGCCGTGTTGCCCTTTTCACCGCAGTTTTTAATATAAACATTGAATTTAGTGGATATGTACCCTGCGATTCAACAGTGGTGCTGTAAATCTGAGAAGGCGTGCAAGAACCAGGACAATTCGATTGGCAAATGAGTTTGACGCTGACAGCAATGCACAGTGGGATTAGCATCCCTTGCATAAAGCACCCCCTATTTACTGGTTATGGTTTTCACGCGAGTATAATCTAAATTGATTAATTAAACATAACAATTACAACTCCGAAGCCAAACGAGGATGGATTACACTACATATCACTGTGTCTGCACTGAATCCAACAGGGGATTGAAAATTCCCATGAAAGATGCACAAAGAGCCTGGGGGTCAGGATATGAACACAACAAGTGCTGGATGTGTGTAATTGTACAACACAGCAATAAAGAGAGACAAATTTTTCCCTTAATGATGACATGTAAGTGCAAGACATTATGAAAGACATTAGCTGTAGCCGGCTGCAAATAACAATAAGTCTTGGTTACATGTTCTATTCATGAGAAACAAGTAAGACTAAACTCTACCTTCAGGCAGGGCGAGAGTGTAGCACGCTGCCAGTGTTGGCTGCTGACCTCTCATTCCCTCCTGCTGGGAAAAGGAGCACCGAACACACAAGATAACATTGACCTCACCGCCGGTTTGTCCTTCAGTATGAAATGTACTGATTAATCGTGCGTGCAGCGCGAGAACCCATTGATCATGGTCACCCAGTGGTGCGGTGCCGCGGTGGCCTGTTAAATAAGAAATAAAGCTTGATTCTGATGATCAGCACCTATTATCTTTGCAACCTCCTCCACCTCCATCAAAGGCTGTAAGGAGGCAATCATTACCAGCCCTCCTCTACCTCTCCTCTGAACTGGTCAGGTACATAAAAAAAAAGGAGAAAATCAAATCTGGTATATAGACGCACATTGCCAGAGAGCAGGCGAGGAGGAAATTAATATTTCATGTAACCAAACACATTTCCAGAGCAAACTGGCTAGAAAGTGCCTTTCCGGCTGTCACAAGTGACAAACATGAAAGAGGGGTGTATGTGTGTGTGTGTGCGTGTGTGTGTGTGGGGGGGGGGGGGGGCTCAGGTACGCCGCCGCTGCAGCACTCTCAGCTCCGCCCGCAGCAGAGCGGAGCATGAGTCGTCACTGTAATTGCTTGTAGTGATGAAGCATGAGCTGAACCACAATTAGGGCCTGGGTACTTGCTAGGCTCCACACCTTCCCCTGCTGCATCTGCCAGCCACTCAGAGACACACACTCAAACGTCTCAACACTACTAGGTATCACTGTATTGTTTGTCCTTATCACAGTTTAGATTTACAATTCGTATCCGCCAACACAGTCGACCGTTCCTGAACATCCCTTTTCTTTTCTTTTTTTTTTGTGTCACCACCAGTAGCACATTCTAGGATGCTTAAATAGACGTTTAGTCATTTCAGTCCACGCTCGCTACTGTCATGCTGCTTTCTCTAATCCCTTATAGCCATCGGATACTCCAGATTCCATCCGACAGACTGAATTATAGGCTGAAATTACACTGCTGATGCTGATAAGAGGTGCATCCTCTACAGACAGGGCGCAGATAAGGTGCAGACGGACATTTTAGAGTGGTTTAGATTCGCAAATTCGTGGACAGAATTGATCTCACACGAAACCTGTTAAATCCAATAAATGCAGGTATCAGTTTTGGTTGGCTCCAGATAGTTTAAGTGTCTTTCAAAAGGAAATGCTTTTAAACAGTGGGGTCCATGCATTACACACACTAGTAGGACCGTGTTAAGCACAATGCAGAGTTTACAGGGGGAACATAATTGCAGGGTTCACACAATAGAGACAAAGACGTGGATAGAAACACTTCACACCACGCAGGCTGGATTTCTTGTAACATAGGTAGTCCATACCTAAAGCCAGAAGGAATGGGAAGGGGCGGTTTAATGTGCTGGTAGAGTGGGTGGTCCGGGTCACGTGAGATTGTGGGTCCTTTACAGAACAGGGATGAGGTGACACGCTCGGAGAAGCTGGGGTGGGAATACCAATGAGTTTGCTGACTAAATGAGTTATCTTTAAGAGTCGGTTCTTGTAAGTGACTGTGTGCATGTGGGAGAAAAAAACAGATGGCTCCACACAGAAGAACCGCCTCAAGTCATGCTACGGTACAGGAGAAGAAGAAGACGGAGTTGGACGGACAGGTGCTTTAGTTTACACAGCCATGAATCACTGAGGCTTCACTCAATCTTAAAAAATATATCCAGGGTTCAAAATTAACTTCAGCCAAGCATCAAAGGAAGGTAGACTTTCCATCTAGCGAGTAACTCTCAGGGGACTTTTGGCCCAGGTCTGCTGCTAGCTAGCAGTCAGGATGTTAACATTAACATATCCCTAACATTAGAATGTTAGGGATATGTTGAGTTGTTTTGAGAGTTGCCCGTATGACAAGACAAAAATAGAAACAATGAAATTGGACATTTGAGACCATGAACACAGCACACGTCTCAATACCAGTGCGTCCGAGCCTCTTTCTTTGTCCCAGAGCTTCACACCACTGACATTTTGAGTCGTATTCTGGATTTTGCATTTAACTATAATAGTCTCTCAAAATAATTAGGATTTAAACTTTCCTGTGATCCCTTTAATCCCCTGATGCTGATATTTTGCCCTACAATTTGTTCCTCAGCATTTGGGCCTCTTGCTCCCATACAAACAGCATTTTAAATTGCCATAACAGATTTTTACAAATGCCTTCCAAATTTTAGATTTCCAAAAACTCTGGGCTCTATGTATCCGTGTGTAAATGTAAAACAGAGCATTAGGGAAACAATGAAGGCACAGCCTACTTTGAGTACGCCCACTGCTTTGTGTAATGAGCACGCACCAGGAACAACTAGAACAATGGCGGCTATATACCAGGTTCTATGTTTGGTTATCACTGCTCGGGTCTTATTTGCAAGTTTGCAGCTAAATTTAGCATCACTGCATCGGACAATCTGCCTCGCCCAATATCACCTGGACCACAGTGTTCTTCTCCAACTTTTTTGTCACTCACTCGCCCGGCATGCTTGTTGAAGTGTTTTTACTAATTTTTGTATCTAATGAAAAGAAATACCTGCAGTAGTGTATACAGGATCTAAGTTTGATTTCAACATTTCCCTGTTTATCTCTACGAATTACTGAGATAAACCTTTATGTGACAAAAAAGGCAATGTATTATTTTTGGCCAATAAAAACACGCTTTGCCAATGGATTTATTTCATCTCCCAGCTAGCTTGGCCTGTGAGTGAAAAAGTTCACTTCAGATTCGGAGTACATCTTTCAGTCTACACTATCAAAAGACCAGGTTTACACAGCCTGGTTGTAAAGGAAGGTCTCTCTGTGCCTCACCCTTTCTCCTTTTCAATCTCAAACCCAACCTCTCTCATGTACACTGGACAATACGCTGATCGCGCGCACGCATACACACACACACACACACACACACACACACACACACACACACACACTGCGAGCACAAACATGTCTGCAGCTCTGCAAACACACACCTGTATGAAAAAGGTACAGACAAAATCACAGCCTGCCTTTATCCTTCACATCTTCAATGCACTTCCTGCCTCAGAGCCAGTCTGTGATGATCGTGCAAAAAGATGAAACCAACACAGCACGCTATAAGCTCAGGCTTTTTTTTTTATCAGTTGTCTGTGTGACTGAGTTTCAATCTGTGCACAGCAGACACAGCCAGCCATCATACTGTGTAAAACCTAATTTATGTGCAGGTGGAACTTTGATTCAAACAGCTACGCTACCTGGGTGTTTCTCGACATTTGAGCGGACATTTGTTAAAGGCTTGAGCATGTCAGCCACTAACAAATGAAGGACGAGGCGGTCCACAGCTACAAAGGGTGTTCTGTTTCCTGCATTTTGTAATCTAAACGATAAAAAGGATGAAAAAGGTCCATGAAATGCGTCAGGTTGGAGCTGCATATTAAGTGGCGAGGGGGCTGGCTGACATGGACCGGCTGGGAGATGGTCGACACTTTGCTTGTCCAATTACTGGCTCTCGCTCAAATTGTTTGGTGAGAAGCATTCGACCTACTTCTGGACACAATGCACCACTGCCCTGAATACAGAGAGGCTGGGGACCACGTGTGATGACAAGTGCCATTCGAGACTCTCATCTTTGGCCTGGAAATTGAATTTAAGCAACTTACCTGAGATAATTCTGGCGATGAACACTTGAGAACGGATGTGCTTACTGGCATGGGCGAGGCACAGCTGTACTCTTCTTGAAGAGCAGCTTGAAGTGATTATATGCACTAATGGAATCAGTCTGACCTTCAGAAGGTCTTTGTGTTTAACATTAAGCAGCAGCGGGATCAGTATCAGGAACTCTAGCAGAACTACAAGCAGCAGAGGTAGAAGGAGTGTGTTTACTACAACAGCACCATATTTCTTAGTTTTTGGAAAATGTGCCACAAACTGTGCAGCAGACAATATAGGGCAAGTAGGGTTTGTTGAGAACAATACATGAAAAAAGCATCAAAAGGAATATAAATATCAAACTATGGATAAACTATGTAACATTTCTCTGTTTCCTGGGATTCCCTCAAAGGCTTCATCTGTAATGAGACACCACCAAACAACAAGGCAGAGAAAACCAACATTTGAATTTGCAGCACTTACACACAGCATGTGTGAGACATTTGCATACCTTGTAAATATTCATACTGAGGGAGTCACTATGTTTAAACCACGTGAGATATATCTGATCCATAAATGCAACAAAACACATCAGACATGCAAGCAACAACTGCTCATCCACATCCGCGTCATTTAGAAAGCTAAAGGTAACAACGGCAATACCAGTTCTCTGATTTAAATGTCGCCGTAATGCGATTTTAATCACGCTCCCTGACATCTCATCAGTCACTTTAATCTCGATGCATGCACGCTTTACACTAGTGCAACAGCATGTAATAAAGAGCAATTACATTTGGAGTGTGTGAGGGGATTGTTTAATCCCCCTAAGTTTGTTTTGTCTGTGAGTCAGAAGTTGTTTCTCCTCTGCTACAATGTATCAGCCTGAACAAAAAGAATTCAAAAATTCTCTTCATCTAAAAAATACCTAAATTTTATAGACTTATAGACGTCTCTTTCTTTACTCCCACATGACTCCACTTACCTTTTCACAGGGCAATACATCTGCTGTGAAGGTACGCCGCTCCTCTATATCACAACCAGCCCACGAAATATTAAACAGTAGTTCAGACAAAAGCAGGGCTTCAAACACGTGTCTGTAACACACAACTGTCCTTCCATCTGCAAACTATAATACATGCACCCACTGAAAGACAGGAGGAGCTGATGCTGGATGACAAGGTCTGATTCAGTTCTGTGGCTCAGTATTCAGCAGTTACAAGCACATTACAGAGTGACCTCCCATCAGTGTTTAAGTAAAAAGGAAGTTTCCTCACTTAATAACTTAAAAAAAACTCAGGGTTAGGGTCAGTTATAATAAACTACCATCTTTTCATCATGCAGATCATTTAAACAGCCTCAAGGCTCCATAAGGATATTTTCTTCTGAAAAAAAAGGTAAATCTGCTAAAACTAGCTGAGAATCCTCTCCCCCTCTGACTAAACTATACATCATCCTTCTTCTCTTTCTCCCTTAACCCTTCTCTGTATTTTTAAATATCTCAGTCTGCACCGGTACCTGCTCAAACCACGCTGCCCACGTGTTTGCGTTTGAAACGAAATTGTACCTGCAAGTCTATATATGCTGTAAGGGACGTGGCTCCTCTATATACCCCCCCTCCACAAAACATTAAACAACCGGTTTTCATGCACACATGAGCACACAACTGTCCCTCTGTCCCTTCCATCAGTGTTTACTAAACAGATGAACTTTCAAACTTTCCTCTCATCCCTCTCATCCATGCTTCATTTAAAACAGTCTCAGAGCTCCATGATGAGATCTTCACCGAAAAATTAAAAGAGGGTAAACCTGATCAAACCAGCTGAGCTTCCTCTCCCAATATGATTCAACTGACAGTCTGGTTTCACACCAGCCGTGACTAAATCTCTCACCTTTCGCCCTCCTCTGTATTTCTATATCTCTCAGTACGTGCAGGTGCAGGCTCAAACCTTGATGCCAACGTGTTCAAAGGGGTATAAATTAAAATTGTACCTTCTCACGGCACTAGAAATAAATCTGGAAGGGAGAAATCTCCTGAACATTAAAACCATCCCACAAAACATTGAACATCAGGGTTTAACACACACACACACACACACACACACATCTGCAGCAGCGTGCACACCACTGTCCCTCTGCCCCTCACATTATCACATGCAAGCTACAATACATGCAACCAACTGAAACACAGACCGAGGTGATGCTGAAGGACAACGTGTCACCGTTACAGTTTGATCTCTCATTGGAGTTTAAGAGAAAAGGAACTTTCCTCTCTGGATCATTTTTAATTCAAAGCTGACATCCCTCACATCCTGGCTTCATGGAGACGGTTTCAAACAGCATCAAAGCTCCGTGGAGGTAAAAGGAGAAGTGGAAGATGCTGCTCATGCAGGTGAAGGTAGAGCTTCCTCTCCCACTATGACTGAACTGAAAGTCTGGTTTTCTGTATGTGAATCCTCTCATGACAAACTGGTGAAAGCAGCCTGCACCACCAGCCCTGACTCCATCTCCCACCTTTCACCCCCCTGTGCATTTTAAACAGGTGCCTCCACAAGCATTCAGCGTGGTCAAAGCTAAAATACAACAAGTGTAACAGCGGTCAACAGAGAGGAAGAAGAGAGAGGAAGAAGAGGATGAGGAGGAGGAGGAGGAGGAGGAAGAGGAGAGCAATGTGGACACTCACCTTCAGATGCGGCTCATCTCGAGTGTGCCCGGCACAAAGTTGAATGTTGCACCGCTGGAGGAGGCAGGAGGGCGGGCTGCGTGTCTCCGCTGCTGCGCCTCTCTGTTGGTCGGAGCCGGAGCACCTCCTCCCTCCTCCCCTGGATGACACCGCCCCCCCTCGCCTGAAAAAAACTAATAGCGGGTTCTTCCTCCACCTCCTCCTCCTCCTCCTCCTTTTCCACAAAGACAGACTCAAAGGAAAGAAGGGACCCTGTCGCAGTCAATGGGGTTTTACAGAAAGAAAGAGAAAGCAAGGAGCCATGGCAACGTGGAGAAACAGTGCGCAACTTCCCCGCGTTGTGACCGGGTGAGACCCTCCGCAGCCCCCCGGACACTGACAGCCACATTGTGCCCGAGCGGCAGGGTCTCACGAGCGGCTGGAAGAGTCCACTGCTGGTCACATTTGGAGGAGAGGAAGCAGGTGACTGGGATGTGCAAGTGTGTTTTGAAATCTCAGTCAGTAGCTTCAAAACACCGCCACTATGTATGCAGTGGCGGATCTAGGATCTAGGATTACAGGGGCAACAAAGGGGGCCACACTTTACCAAGAGGGGCCAAGACTATGTCCAGCATCTCTGCACAACTCCAGTGATTCAGTTATGTGCATGTTTAGGTCAAGTTTACTGTGAGCTCTATAGCTTTAAGCAAAGCTACACATCATTGAATATATTTTTCAAAAGTGTCCGATAAACTGTGGACTTATAATAATAATATTGAAATAATTACACATTCTCATATTGTTTGTAATTATTTTGGGGGAAAAGGGCCACTGACAGGACAAGTGCCCTTCAGGGACCAATCAGATTTCAGCTGGGGACGTGCCCCCCGGCTCCGCCCCTGGATGCTGACCCTAGTTGGGTCCCAGTTCCTTCTGGATCAGTCCATGCACCCAACGAAGGAGGCGGTCTTTGTAGACTGCAGAGGGTGAACAGAAGTGAGGCGGTCTGGTCTGGGGAGGATTTCCATGATGGGCGTCACCAGCATGTCCCACCCTTATTGCTGTTGCCAAGCAACAGAGCAGAAATTGGACACAAAGACAAAGTTTTATTGCCCCTTGGCTTTTTAACTGTGTTCCGTTAGCTGTTCGTTTGAATTAAAGCGGGATACTCAAGAATAAATGTTTCATCGCATGCCGGCGCCATTACTTCATTGTGAAACAGTTTGTCACCGAAGCGCAATGAATCCTCAGATCGGCTAGGTTGGGAAGGATTCACGCATTGTGACACATTTGTCGGCCACATTTGGACGCATTGTGCCACTGTGACGCAATCAGTTTTCAAGTCAAGGATGCAGCCCCTCAATTGAGATGGAGCTTATATGTGCTTCAGAACTCCTACTGTGCAATTTCCCATTTGAATTAATTAATTTACTAGTGGTGGATATATAAATGTTTTATTCCTACTCCATATTCTTTAGTTAGTAATAGTAATAGTAATAGTTTAGGTTTATTTCAGACCCACTGGATCGTATCATTATGACAAATAAAATAAATAAAAAAAACTGGAGAAAAATGAAGAAATAAAATCATCACACTTAACTAATCCACAGGCATTGATAACACAAACACACACTTGTTCCAGTGTTACCAACAACATGTTGAGAAGTGTCCTCTGCAGCTATAGGGTCCTTATGATCAGACATTTCTGAGTCAGTTACTCACAACGTAAACATCTACTTATGATGATACTTACTCAGCAGGACATGAAAGGTGGTTTGAAAAGAAGCACTCTAGACTCTAGTCTTGCCAACTTATTAGTTTGTGTTTGTAAGGTTAGAACTGATAAAAAGGCATTTTCAAATAAATTGTTCTTAATGTGTGACTCAGATCTAACTGTATTTGCTGCATTTAGGACTTGACTTGCCATAAAGAATGAAAGGAATTTAGCAGAGTTCAATTTATTGTTATACTACATGCCATAACTTAAACAGCCAGTTTATCTATAACCTCCGAAAGACGATCCATGAACTGTAAATATTGAGGAGAAATGGTGACAAAATTCCACCTGGTCGGACCCAATTGAATAGTTTACTAGTTTTAGCTATTTTATTTATTGCTATTTGTGACTTTTTTTTTAAACATCATTAAACAGGATCTCAGCTGTCTAATTTTGGTTTAGGTCTATAGTGACCTGGGAAGAATCCAGGGGTGGGCCAGGGGGGAACTGGCCCCAGCTGTAATTGGTCCCTTTGTGTAAATTGTGGTCCGTATTGTCTCCCAATTTAGATTCAAAGCAATTCTTCATATGCCTCTATTATACAACAAGGAATTCATATGTAAATAATATGTATATTGTTTTACTCTAGATTAATTGCTGAGTGAGGTAAATTTTTACTGTGCTCACATTAATTCTGAGTTGTGTATATGGAAGAGCAGGATTTTGTAACACCACAATAGTTGTAGGCTAATTGTATATATATACTGATAGTCATCAGAACCTGCATATGGGAAGACTTTATCGAAGAGACGCTTTGTGCCAACTATCATAAGAATAAATGTAATTTTAGAATTTTTAAGAATTTGAATAGGCTCAATAGATTTGTTGGGTTAAAAACACCAAATCGGATGCAAATAATGGTTCAACACAGTTTTCTTCAACTGGGATCTGATTATGAGGAACAGCCAAGACCTTTCTCTGTGGAGCATGTTCTTCCTGTGCCTGAGTGGGTTTTCTACAGGTATACTGGCTTCTTCCCACTGGCCAAAGAGAATCCTATTGCCCATAGGTGTGGATGTGAGTGAGAAAGATGGTTTATTTCCTTATGTCGGCCCTGTGGCTCGCTGGTGACCTGTCCAGGGTGTACCGGTCTCTCGCCCAATGTCAGCTGTGATGAGTCCGGCAAATGCATGGATGTGACAAACATAGGCTAGGCACTGATAAAGGCCCTTTAAAGTTGAAAAGTATGCTTGACAAAAACAGAGTAAGAGTAAGATCTAACCCCAAACCCCCTTAGTGCATCATCGCCACAGCTTCCTTCTGTGGTCTACATAGAAGCTTCACTAATGCCTTCTTCACTGCATGGCTGTTGTATTGCATTACATTAACAGGTGCTCACATTGTTGTGTCAACCTGCTGTATATCAACAGCATCCCACTGTTCATCATAATGCCAGCTGGAGACTAATGGTCTCTGTGGGGATCTGGGATTTCAGATCCTCTGACAGCACAAGATCATTAAGAACTCTTTGCATCAGAGGAGCGGCCGGCAAAGGTCAGCCAGAAATCAATTTATCCAATAACCTCAGACCCACACACAGGAATGAAATGGGTTTCCAACCTGGAAATGACGAGGTGGGAGGGGCCTCACTCTCGCAAATGCCAGTAATGTTCAGGACGTCACTTTCTGTTATCTCTGACTCACCGGGCCATTTTGAATTTCACTGCAGTCTGTGAAATATGTCTGCTTGTTTTCATACAGAAAAAGACGGCTTAGAAATGATAAGATGTTTGTATTTCTTGACAGAATGCAGGTGTCCGGAATCAAAGATAAAAAAATATATGGATTTTTCAAACTGCTGTAGACAAAGCATTTCCCTTAGATTTATTGTCCAGCGTCCTCCCCTCCCTGCTGACCTCCATCTCCTCTCATATCTGTGACGGAGTGTCAGAGTCGGACGACACCTGTCACCTGGGCTGTGATGAGTGTCAGTGCGGACCTGTCCAGCCTCGGCTTTCCCCCCATGGCTACTGTGTCCATTTAAAAAACTCCTAGACTGCTGCAGCTGTCGGTACATAGACTGTTACCTCTCACATTTTCATACACTTTTGTTATTGATGTACTATTGCTTATTTTCTTGGTGGCAATTTGTTAAAAAGCAAAGTCAATGCTGGTCTTTCTGAGCTTTAATTCAGCATCCGCAGATGGACTCGTACAACTTTATGAAATGTGAGAATGAGCAAGGTAAAGATGGAGCATCAAGCTGCTCTCTGTCATGCACTGAACTCCAGAGGATCTCCTGACATTCTTTGGAGAATGTCAGGAGATCTGTAAATGCAAATGTCAGAGTGAGAGGCTCAAGACCTTCTCCAGACTTTCTCCTGAGAGCCCCCATGTAAAAACTCAAGGTCATGTCCAGATGAGCCCATGTGAAAACACAGCAGGAGTTTATTGGCAAGATTCATCGCGAGTGGGTGTGTTGATATCACACGACAGATACAAAAAAAACTAAAAGAAAGAAGAATCAATATATCAGGATGAAAAAGCAGAACCATAAGCATAAGACAAAGACCAAGGTGTCATGAGAACTTTCGATGATAAGGCTTGAAGCTGGTGTGGATGTGTTGAGGAAGAGTTTATATGTTACATCCTGTCTCTGCCTGCTGTGCCTCCACTCAACTGATCGCTCTGGAGATATCGGTGTCGTTGTGTGTAGGAAACAACCTCCGGAGAAATTCTGGACCCAAGACTGTGGATTTCCTCCAGAGTTCATGTCTGAAAACTCCTTTAGGGATTTATACCTGTTATGGGTCACATATCGCCTAACATGCACATAATCAAACAAGGCAATCAGGCATTCATCAACACATTTAAGTACAAAACAGTACTGACATTTTGAATACAGTTTCAGTCTATTGTAATAATGCATGGCTACACCTAGTCCTATTTTGAATTGTTTAGATCACAAGTCTGATTATCTGTGCATGTTATGTGTGTTTTTTTTTCAGCTGTTCAGTTATTTTTCCCTGTGGATTTTATTTTTCAGAATGAAGTGTTAGTAAATGCTGTATCAAATCCACCTCCAGTCAGCCACAAATACATTTTTTATGGAGAAGCACTGAAACCTGTATCTATTTATTCATACGGCTGAATAATTAATAGGTGATTAATAATAATTGAAGTAATACAATGTAAACTGTGCTTGTCATTAAATATGTTCAAAGAGTCTCCCCTGAAAAAGAAGAAGAGAGGGCACCATACTGTGTGTGAGTGGTTCCCACATGCAGGCCACCTGAACGGGGAAGGGGCCACAACAGGTCTGCAGGTTACAGACTGAAGAGCCGTGAGGCCAGTTGCCTCCCCGGCTTGTCCACAGCTCATTCATCTTCAGCCAGCTGGCACCGCAGAGGAAAGACTAAACTCCTCTCTGTTACACAGAAGGGAAATGAACAGATTGACTTGAATCCAAATAACCTGATTTAGGGTATCATAATCACACTGAATGGATTACACAATGGCTTGACTGAGCAATAAATGTAACAGGATACCTTTGTGAGGTGCTCCGTGTTACAGTGAGTGCTTCTTATCAAATCCGATTGGATTTGGTGGGACAGCTGCTTCCTTTACTTTCTGCAAAAACTGCCTCATCTATATGTACTAAATGTGATGAAGTGGTTCAGGGCCCAGTTCTCAGCTGACCCTGCAGAGGCCCCGGTACAAACTGGAATTAAGTGTTAATTGATTCACTGGACTGCAAGATCGCTTGTTGTAGAAGACCTCCGTTTTCCCAGCCATTATTTGAATTTAAATTATTAAGTATCTCACAAATAAACTAGAATGAAACTCATTAGAGCACACACCTCTGCCAAATCACAACTTAAAGTCACCCAAGCGGCCCCAAATTGCACACACTTGTGGAAATAAGCCTCCTAAATATGCATGATTTTTATTCCCCCAAAGATCTATGAATTATTCGGTTTAAAATCAGAGAAAGTGTCTAAAGAAAATGCTAAAATAAAGAAGGTGTGTGTTTCCTAATAATCCATCCAGTATTTAATGCGTAATCTTGCCAACCAACCAACAAACAAGCAGACAGGGGCAAAAACATAACCTCCCTGTCAGAGCTAACAGCAGAAGAGAAATAAAATCATGGAATCGTCTTGTTAAACAAAATTTCATACATTTCTTGAATGAATCCAGTGGCCAAACCACCTCCTTCTGCAACGAAAATCTAATATTGTTCAGAGGGTTCATCCCAACCCTCTGTCCAGTTCATCCCCACCCAGCTCCGTGAGGTCTCTGCTGCTCTTCATCACGTCAAGCCTGGTTCTATTCCTCTAATCTTTTGGTCCTTATCCCACCGTAGGATGAAACTCTTTCCATTCAGATAGTTATATACAGTAAAACTTCCTGCGGTACAGGATTGTTCTAAATACATATCAGAGGCTGTAGTAATACAGTCTCTTTTCTTTGTACAGTTAGAATGTGTGTAATTCGTCAACACACATTCATTTGCTTTAACGTTCAAGTCTTGATTAACTTCAGTTGCTGCAGGAAAGCTTCAAGTAAAACCAATTTCTTAATCTCTGAAAAAGGCCTTTTTCCTATTAAATTCACACCATTCTTCTTTGGTGACCTATTTTTTGTGGTACCTTGGGCAGTTTACAGGGTACCTTTGTATTATTTAAGATACAAAGGTACCCTACAAAAGGTACGTGTATAATTTTCTATTTCACAGACCACACACCATCCAGGTCACAAAGGAAAAAAACTATTTTGTTAAATAGCTTCTCAAAACTAGAACCATATTTACCTTTGTGTGCACTCACAAAAGTTTAAAGTGGATGAGGCTCAGTTGGAAAAAAGTTGGTAATCATATAATCCCTAGCACCTTTCAGGATTTAAATCCATTTCCTAAGGCTGGTTGGTGTTTTGTTTGGTCATTTTTAATCTCATCTGTTCAAACCACTGTGTCATCTCCTGAATAAGCAAGTTAGCAGAGTTTTGGAAGCGTCTACCTCTCAAGAAATAATACCTCAGGATATATTTTTTCCCAACTTAAAGGGGCCAAGTGGAGTTTTCTAGTAAACAAAGTTTCTGTTTGAGAGGCAGCGTATCTGCACGGTCAGCTGAACATCTCAATGAACTAATTTCCTTCCTCATTAAACAAGAAGACTCCTTGTCTTCTCTGCTTCTGCTGATGCATCGGTACATTGTAAAAGGGGCATTACCACCATCTATTGATCAATGGAAAAGTGTGGAACCATTGCCAAGGATGTGGTTTTGCACTCAAGCCTGCAGACACTCATTCTTGTGCATGTGCAGGAATATATGGGATTGACACGTAATGAAAAAACTCACCAAGGTACCTTTAAGCTTTGATGAATGAATCATATGGAGACATATTAAGATTTAGAGTTTTTTGGGCAATATAATGCAAACTACATAAAAAAAGTAAATGTTGTCGGACAAAAGTCCAAAAGAATAAACACATTACCCCCAAAAACAATTTGATATATAAGCAAAGCCAAGTTCTTATTCAGACTTTTGCAATAAATGGGATTACGACAGTTTGTCCCACCAATATTTTCCTTCCTTATCCATGTTGAAGTGGCATGATTTCTCAGGTGACATGTTGTCGGCCACAGAAACCACAATTACTGCAGGGAAGTTAACCCAAGATATGAAACCACACCCCCCACCCCCCCAGTCTGTCATTTCAGGGCCTCATTACGTGGCAGCGAATGTGAAATTTCCAACGGAGACTGAGCGGGGGGAAAAGAATGAGATGGTGCCGTCAACTCAGAGTCTGGAAACAGAGGGTACCTCTGTCAAAGGTGTCAAAGTTCACGGGCAGAGCATGAATGAAAGCACCCCCCCCACACACACACACACACCACCAGCGTCTCGCTTCCGTCTTGTTTTTCCTTATGTGCCTCCCCCATCTCTCCCTCTCTCTCTCCTTCTCTCTCCTTCTCTCTTCTTCTGTATTATGGAATATCACTGTGGGGCAGAAATCCCCTCATTGACGTCTGCAGGGCTGCATAATGAGAATAAATGAGCTGGAAGTAAATATGCAGGCCGTGTGCTGTTTGCCACACTATACCAGTCAGCCATAGGCTTTCATCAAAAATTAAGATGGATAGTGTTGCCAAAAGCCCATAACAATGCTAGTCTCTGTTTTATTTATCTAAAGCGGAATTCAAAGGCCATTTCAAAGGATTTAACTCATACATCTATTCCCATTAGGAACATTTTGTTGATATAATTTAAGCCTTGTTGCTGGTATTTATTTTAAGAGAGTATGATGGTGATGATCTAATATGTTGAACTGCATTTGCGGTGTCATTTGGCAATTGCACAAATAAACAGTTAACATGTGTTTTTTATCACAACAGAGGGAAGTGTATTGGATTAGCAGCGGTGGTCCACCGATGTGAATCCTTCACCCGCTCCACCCGCTCCACCCCCCACCCGCCTGTAGCTCAGTCGGTGGCTTCATTATAAGCAACACGGGCCACACAGGCACTTTTTAAAGTAATCACTTTCTCCATGCGGACAGGAAAATGCACAGTAAATGTAGCACAAGACTCTGCATCTGAAATATTCATGAATAGCATCGAGAGTTGTGACTTAAGTTGAGTTGCTCTGATTGTCTAACCGAGTCCTTACATCAACTGAATTCCCCTTTTTTTTCATATGAAAATGAAAGCAGAGCAGCCTGAATCCCACACACCACACATGTACTCAAACAATAACCAGTCATGGTGGATTAAAGCACCGCTTGTCAGCTCTGGAGCCACTGGAAAGAAAATCTCCTCCTGAATGGGAGTGTGTTATCAAACAGGAGTCGCTCGGCCACGGCTGCTGGTCCACAAACACACTGTATCTGCTGCAGCCAAAAGAACACAGGGCAAATATCATCCAGGTAATCACACACACTCAGACACACACTGCACATCACTAGGGCTTTTAAAGGATCATTAGGGGTGATGGGATTTTTTTAACATTTCTGGGCTTCTTTGGCAAAAAAAACCCCCCATCTAATAATTAAATTATCTTTCTCTGGATCTTTTGTTTTGGTCATTTTTCCTAAACTGAAAAAAAACACATCTTGGAGAAACTATGCCACTGTTTTTTTTACTAACACACTCACACACCTTTTCACCATAACACATTAAGTCCTTGCAAAGTAGAAAATTAAAGCGATAAATAACGGGTTGAATTCCATTTCACCTCTACAGCGCCAGGGTCCTGGTGTTTTACAGGGTACCTCACCGCCACACACTCATGACACTTGAGTTCAACTGAGCCATTTTTACTGATCTGTGCATTTCCAGGTCTGGCTCCACTCTAGAGGGTGATTGGGTAATTTCAGGTCTGTTTCAGTCCTCTCAACAATCACAGGGGAGGTGCCGATTGGAGGCGGTTCTGAACAGATTGTCTGGCGAAATGGTCGAGTGTGAAGAGTTTACAGACCGAATCTTAATGTGACAGACTGGATCGTACTCTCCAGTATGTTGAATTGTACATATAACATTTATTCGAAATTGGGGACACTCTGATCCAGTATTGATGTATCAAAGGATCAGCGATTGGGTGAATGAGCAGAAACCAGCAAAGTAATCTGACGTTGTGTATCTGGCTGCCTTCAGCATAAATAAGACTTCTGTCTCACCTTCCAGTAAACATCCAGGAGAGACTTGTGGAATTGGGGGAACAGTTTGTTTTTTTCATTCATTCAACAATACACAAACAATTGCAATCAGCTTTCATGAGTGTTTTTATTCTGAAGTCACATTTGATCATGCATGTTTCTACTACCAAATTTCTGGAATTCAGAAATTGGTTGTTTAAACGCCAAGTGTGTGGTCCTGCCTCTCTACTGGATCGTTCTCACATTTTAAAAAGCGGTTACATCTGTCATTATGCCTGTGGTCTACAAGTTTCAAAATCGGTTAAGATTATAAAATGTGTATAGCAGGCTTACGAGAAGCAAAGGGAACTTCAGGGAATGAGAGGAAAATCTTTGTCTGCTTGTCATGTGTGCGCATTCACTGAAAGGAGGCAGATAGTCTAGCAAGCTTAGCTTAGTTGAGCACAGAAGCTGGAAGCAGAGAAACAGCTGGCATGGCTCTGTTTACCCAGGACAATGTTAATTATCAACACCACCATGTTGGATTTTTTCTATTCGTTCACAAACAAATCTAATTTGCATAGTTTATTAGAATAAAATGCTGAAACTATTTTCCAGGACACACAGACTCACACCTACACAAAGTCTTGTCATCATAAGGCGTGTTTTCACCCAGCTGTTTTTATGTGGAATATAATTTAGAAAAAGGTTGGTGATCATTTAAAACTAAAATTTAACAAATTGCATTGGAAACAGATTCACTCTAGAAATAATGACATCCATATATAAGCTTGTGACTCTAATGTCCTGCAATTTTACATGGAGAGACTAAAGATGGCAGCAGAAAAAAAACGACCTGAATGAAACACATAATAACCAAGTTTTCATCTTGTTTTCTTTATATTCCTTGGTCCCTTATTCCTTAGGCACTAACCAGCAGTTTATATTTTATGATAATGGTTATAAACATTGTTTATTATCATTTTTATTTTTCCATTTAATAAAAAGTAGGTTTAAGTTTATGCTCTATTGGTTCGCTGTGCTCCCTGACAAGCCAGAGATGCTGCATATTTACAAATTGAGCTTAGGTTGCTGTTTCCCCTGTGTCCTTATGCTAAGCTATATGCTAAATGCATCCTAGCCCCTGCTACATTACAAACACACAGACACGAGAGTTGTTTCCATCTTCTCCTCTCCCTCTGAAATATAATTTTATTTCTTTCATTCAATTATTTGTTTCTTAGTCAAGTGTATTATAATTATAATTGTGAAACACCAGATTTGACCGTGAGCCTAAAGCTCCTCCCGTCTGATGAAGGCTCTGGGCTGCTTTTAAATACATTGTGCTGTATATTGCAGGGATGCATCATGGGTGTGGATACAGAGAAATCTTCGGCTGAGCACATGCTGTATGATCACTGAGGGCAGCTGTGATTTATTACATGCAGGTTTTCGGCTCAGACCTCCAGTGGCTCCCCTTCTTCCCAGTAAACCTGCAGCACAGACATCAGAACAAAGCGAGAGCCTCTCCTGCTTCCCTCCATCCGAATGTGTGTTCAACATATGTAGCTTTTCCTATAGCTCGCCGCAGCCCCTTCCAGCGTCACACAGGAAGCGCTGGAGGCACCGCCGTGGATGTCGATTGGTAATTAATATCAGCAGCAGGTTGGGAGAGGGCGTTTTCCTGTGGCAGATTGCTGTGTGCGTAGGCGCTCTCCCCAGAGAACACACTGCTCCGCTGGAACAGCTCCATCATATGCCCTCATGGAATCATTTACTCTTTATGAAGGCGACAGGGAGCATCCTCTCACCCAATAAAGGCTGGGAGATACCGTGGTGTCTGGATGAAAGCAGGGGGGGTGGGGGGGGGGCTCACATTATGAAAGCTGTTTCCATAGCAATCCAAATATTGCAGCTAGGAAATTTGAGCTGAGGTGGGAGACGGGTGCCAAACAGCCGTCAGTCATTTCTTTTTTTCTTGTTTCTTTTTTACCAACCACCACCCACCCTCGGAGGAGGACTACTTTAATTTTAATTTTTTTGAAGTGAAAAATTCAATACATTAAGTGAAGCCGCTCCTTCCCCACCCACCCATTGGGCTCAATACCATTAATAACATAATAATACACAAATAGCAAAGTGTACAAGCAGACAGTTAAGACGGGATTTGACAAGGGCAAGCAGCCAAGACGAGAGATTTTGCTGTGAGTGTGTGTGAGTGTGTGAGTGTGTGTGTGTGTGTGTGTGTGTTTGTGTGAGTTACATGATGGGGTTGGTTGGGTTAGTTAACAGGCAGGTCAGCGCGCAAGTCTAATGAAATCATGAAAGGTCTCCAGATTGTTTTGAACTGTGAAGATTGGTGCTGAGATGTGTTTGTATTTGTTCCATGTGTATGTGTTCTTTGAGGACATTTAACCATTCAGTGATACTTTGTGTATTTTCTTGATTTCCAGTTTAAAGGGATAGTTCACCCAAAAATAAAAATTAACTTATTATCTACTCCCCACTATGCCGATGGACGGGAAGGTTGAAGTGTTTGAGTCCACAAAACAATTGTGTTTCAAGTGGTAAACTGCGTTGTAGAGAAAAAACAATTAGAAAAAAATTACAGAAAAAAAAGGAAAAAGCCTCAGCCTCCCATTTCAATGACTGCCTACGGTGGTGGCTACAGACCTTGTGGCTCGTATGTATCACTCATCCAGGTAATGCTTTGATTTTCCTCCCTCCCCCAATGTGCGCTTTGATGCCGCCAGTCCTCACCTCTTGCAGAGCGGTTGGCAGTCGTTGCTCGAGGGACGGATCGTCCCGTTGGAGCCCTGCTGGGTCCGGTTTGATGTCCGTGTGTTAAGTTAACGTTATCTGCGGATTATACCCTTGCTGTCACTCGGCTCCCCGCTGATTCTTATGCATCTCCTGCTGCAGTGCATTTGAGCTGCTGATGGCTCACATCCTCTTGATGACAGAGGGGCTGTGTCTTGGCTAAGTGGTTTATATATACATATGGAATTACTTTAGCCTCTAAATTGTTGAAATCACAGAAAGTATAGGGGAATGTTTTGTGCCTTTAATAGGGTGCAGTCAAGTGTGTGGCCCGTGTCCAGCCAACACACAAGCTACTGCTTGGGCTCTGGCTCTTTATATCTTTTACATTTTCATATTTTCCTTAGATACTTTTCTTAATGTAGCTTTTTTCTGTTTCACTCGTTGTACATTTTATTTGTTTATAATTCTTTTCAGTTTCTTGGCATTTAGTCTTTAGTGTTCTTCGTGCTTTCGGGTTTTTACCTTTTACTTTCGCCTTGTGATGTTCTCAGTGTTGAGTCTTCCCTTGTGCCGCTTAGAGTGACTTCCTCTTCCGCTGTCAGTCATTTTACAAAAGAGGATCTGGGGGAATAAGTTTCAGCTCACTTCACTTGATCATAAGCGTGCTCGAGAGTGACTGTCCGTTGCAGTTTATAGCATTTTGAGAACACTGGGCAGAGACAGTCAATTCAGCTGGAGTGCAGGATCCATGCTCTCGATCTGATATTCATTTCACCATCCTTAATTGTTGAATAAAGCCGTGCACGTTACAACTGTGCAATGAACATCAACACCAATTACACACCAAGGAAAGAGCACGGCGTCCAGCCAGAGTTCATCATGTGGAGGAGCCTTATCGTCAGATGCAAAAGACATGAAAAATGCTGTTGACCGGGCATCGCGATGAAAGACATGAAGCACACAGGCTTGAGTCATTACTCTTCCTCTGTGGAGGAATTTACCATTAGATAATTATATTTGTCTGTGGTTGGATGCAACACAATGACTGTGTGATCATGCAAATAATTGCCTTTCCGCTTGCACTCGGGCAGATAGGTCCGACGGGCACGGCCGTATCAGATCCCCAGGAACACAAGGGGGAGCTCACATTTACACACATCGCTGTTTGTATACTAATTCATTACTGTGTGAATGGGTTCTGTGGACAAACAACATCATCAGTATGGGGGATGTCATACAGCGGCTTTATTAGGACAAGAAAACCTGTCTGCTGCTCTGAACAGCCCTGTTTGTCTGTATAGTCTGTATACCAGTAGTGCGGGAGGAGATTTGAAGGTGTGGATGATGCGCTGGTGTTACACTTGTTTTGCGGCCGCACACCACTCTCAGGGGAGGCGCATAAGAAGGTAATAGAATCCAGCCCAGGGGACAACAGGGGTGTTATTTTGTCTGTTTCAATTAAATGTCCTCAGGAGCCATTCGAGGGCCGATGACACGTTTGATTGTGGGGCAAACACTGGCCACGGGGGAGCGGGAGGAATGGTAATACCCTGCTGAGTGGCTTTGAAAGGAGTGTACCAGCTGATCAATAACTCCAGATCCAGAGCGCCAACTAATCAAAGCTCCCGCCCTCGGGCTAATTAAAAAGAAACAATGGAAATCAATAGAAATAATTCTTCACATTTGCCTCAGCGTCTTCACACGTTCTCTTTAATATCTGGAGAATTAGTGAGAGTGAAAATTAATTTAATCTCCCTGTAAATATAATAATAAAAAAAAAAATCAAATCACCAAAGGTGTTAAATACAAATTAGTGTTAGCTTAAGTATTTCCTGGTCCCCTGTATGCATTCCAATGCCGCTGTCTGAGTGAGCTTCACACATTTGCATGAGATATTGCACATTGTGCTGTCAGTGCTGCCGTGACATTTCAAAGTGTGAAAAGACTGTGACAACAGCGGTTGAATTTTTTACGCAGAATGTAATTGTCACATCACAAGTTATTGTCTGTGCTAATAAACATGTGATCATGCTTCTATCTTTCACATCATAAACTGTATTAGTACCTGTTGGCAAAAAATGTACAGAATTCAGTTCATTAATCATTAGTTAAAAAATTAAACAAAGTCTATTCAACACAAAATAAATTGTGTGGTTCTGAGGGAGTTTTGTCTAATATATGAAAATAACTCATTAAAGCAGCAGAAACTGAGCAGCTCCTTCTTTCTTCTGTTGAATCTTCACTACGGAGAAAATAGAATCTGTGTTGCAACGTGGTTCCCAAGATGTAAAAACAAAAGGTCTTCAAAAGATCATGGCTGCTTACGCGCCAACATCCGGGAGTTCAATGTGCGTTATAACATCACACAGGGAAAGGTGCAGCCTCACTGTCTAGACTGCCAAAATAAACATGAATCCACCACTGATGATTCCAGCTAGTGAAGATGAAAATGTCCACCATAGGGACTTGTTTGTATCCTTGCCTATTGCAGTCAAAAGCCAGATGTAGATGTTGGTTGGTATTTTGACCAGTGGAAAGGGGCCTAAGGGATACAAATGTAGTTACCTTTACCCCTGCCACTCATTTGAATTATTCTTTATTTTCCAACCTACGAGAGATCAACACTAAATATCTTAAAAACCACCAGTCTTTGAAATCTCCCACAACCCCAGCTGCTTATCTTTTGACCCTAAATGAGTGAAAGACCTTGAGAAACTATCCAGTGAACATTTATATCAAAACATGTATTTTTCAAAAAGACGAGTTAACACTGACATGAACCTCCAACACGAGCAGAGGAAATTAGGTGTCAGTTCACCTAATTTAAAAGAACTAAATGAAGTTAGTTTGGAGGAGCTGGAGGAAACCACAGCTTGTTCTTCTGCAATTCACAGCATGTTCCTGCGATGCTCATTTCCCACATCCCTCTCAGCAGGACAAGACATCCTGGATCTTGTTACTCGTCTGATGCGGACACATGATCTGAGATACTAGGGGGTCAGAGAGGGAGAGGGATCCACAGAGGCGTCGCCAGGAGGCCAGCAGCAGCCATTCAGGACGGGTCCTGTCACTTTGACAGAGAACAGAGAGGGCCATGTCGGTGTCAGCGGGGAGCCAGACACCCAGAGAAGCCCTGCTCCTCCGCCTCTCCCTCCGCTGAAATCTCTCTTTTAATGGCCTTACCTCACCGTCTCCTCCTTTCACAGCCCTGCCCTGTACATCTCAGTCATTAATACTCATGATCACAGCAGATGTAATCTGTGTAATTGTGTGTTGCTTTGATTAAAGCCCATTATTCCACTAATAACATTAACGGTTAATAGTAGGAAATGAGTAAAGAGTTGAAATGAAATCATCAACGTATTATTCAGAGAAGAAAAGAGAGCAGAGTGAATGGAGGCTCAGAAAAAAACTTTTTTCCTTTTCCTTTGAGTACGAAAAGAAATGGCTGGTTTAGTTGCCATGGAGATATAGGCTACGTGGAATTCAGGAAGTCAATTAGCAATCTGGCTGCATCTCATTAAATTGTTGTCTGGCAGCGGTGAGTAGTTGAGATTGGGATTTATATTTTTTACCAGAAAGAATGACTCCTACACGGATTCATGTATGTCTCACGCCAGAGTTTTCTTTAACGAGCAGCGGCCAGTTAACAATCCGTGCATCTGTGACCTGTCACCGGGGTGAAGGCTGACGACTCCGGGCTCCATTTTAACGCTCTAATGCCACTATTGTAGATCTCCAATGAGGTTTAATCAGGATGGACCACATGTGTTTGTCTCCGCTGCCTGTGCTGAAGCCAAAAGGTGCTGAAGGCTCGGGATGGTCACAAAAGGCCCTGCCGATAAATCTGTCTGTGCAACAAAGTCCTCAAAAGAAAACCCACACCCACATGCACACCCACACACTACCACACCCACACCCACACACATACACACACACACACACACACACACACACACACACACACACACACAAACACACACACTGAGTCCTTTGGGATTTGCGTGAGCCTCCAAAAATACTCTGAAGAAGTTGCTCGCTCTTCTGTCTCGGCTCTATTGTGTCTCTGAGGATCAAGGGTGGAGCGTAAAGAGTGAGCGGCAGCGCCACTGAACCAACCCCCAGACGCACCGGAGAGAGAGCGGCTCCTGATAGTGCGTTGTGTGAATTCCAAACAGCTTCACAGCAGCAGTAATGAAAAGCAAAATGGATTCACCAAAGGCAGAGCCGAGCACATCACCAGCACCGGACATATCATAGCACGTATCAGGTCCCAATTATCTGACGAATGCTAATTCATTCTCTTTCCATTATCAGAGTCTTGACCAGGTTCATTGTAGGACCTGATGATTCCACCAGCAGAATCCATTCATTCCCTCATTCATTCATTTACGAACGGCTCCCGGCAGCAGTGAGGCCTCTTGTCATGGCGTCTGACAGGCAGATGACATCAGCGTGCCCTCCAGCAGCTCTGGGGACGCGGCAACTCTTCCTCATCAAGCAAAATAAAGGAGGACTTTGATGGTATCATCTCGGAGTCACAGCCCCCACACACGCAGTCCCTGTCACACGACAGGAGACTTCCATTTCCCAGTAATGGAGTTTCTGTCTCGCCTCTTTGTGTTCACATGAAGCTGTGATGAAGTCCCCCCCCTCACCACCAAACCCCTTCACCCCAGCTCTATATAGAACAGCAGCCCTAACTGTGACTGTGTCTCCTTATTTCCCACCTCAGTACACATGATGAATATTTATTGGAAAAAATTAGTAGCACAGTTGGCAGAATATAAGTATTGCAACATGGGTGACTATTTTTCTAATACAATTAAAATGCCAGTGAAACCATGTTATTATTGGATAATTAATTGAGAGCATGTTGATGTAACCTAATTCTATAAACACACTTCATTTTCAGATATCATCTGTGTGCGTACGTTTTCAGTATGAAACAAATACACTGAGGATATCAGTGGAAATAAAGAAATCGATTTGTGAAATGCAAGAATTCATTACAATTCAACTTGTTATGTTGATATGTTAAGCTGCTTACTATGGGAACTGGTGAGTCTGTGGTCGTGACAGGAATGTGTGTGCATGGCATGATTGGCTTTCAAGTGGTTAAGTTGGCAACAGCAACTAGACGCTGTGCTGTTGGCGTCTAGAAGCCACAAATGAGGCTAAAGATTTAGCAAGCTAGCAGGTGGTCAACATATTGCACTAGAGAAAAATGGTGCGGCTGTTGTTAATCAATACTTTCCTCAGCCGTATCATTAAATTTAGATGAAAACTTACCGTCCAAACAAAACAATTAACTTCCGTCGTAAAAAACTTTTCTGAAGACATTAGGAAACAATTAACTACGATAGACGGGATTTAAAGATTGATGACATCACAGCTCCCTAAAGTTGAGCCACATTGTCTTGGTGGCTGGCTCTAGTACAGGATATAGACCCCGTCTCCTCCGAATTAGTGGATGGGCCATGGGGCAAATCTAAAAGTAAAAAACTCTCATCAATTACAAGTGAGGAGGTGGCTGGAAGCTCAGTTTCACTCAGCATTTAAGTGAAGGGGCCGCTGTTTGTTGTCGTCATGCCTTTTTTCACATAGTTGTGTGTTTTTGTGGAACATCTTTAAACTCAAAATGTGGCAGAAGCAGTGTGAGAAATCTTGGAGGTGCAGACCCCCCGACACTGTTAACACCAGGGACCCCCTGAATGCATCAAAAATAAATATATATTTTCAAATTTAAAGCACTGTGTAATATTGCAAGCAGTTTTAAAGAGTTGTTAGTAGGTTATTATTCTGTTTTACTGTACAAGAGGAAATAATTAGCAGAAATCAAGTGCTTATATGTATGCTGTGTTTTTATTTGTTTATCTGCTGTGACCTCGGTGGTAGGTGACACATATGCAGAAAATGCTTTATAGTAAATCACAATTTCTGAAGAAAAAACGTTGTGAAATCTGCTGCACTGTGCACATGTCACACCAGTGACCATTTTCTGTCACACGAAAGATGTGTCAGCCTTTTGTGTCTGATTGCTGTTCTCAGCTAACCTTCCTTCTTCCTGTAAAACATAAGTCAGAGGTGACACCACAGGACAACAGAACGTAAAACACAAATTCAATATTTACAATGCAATACTATACAATGGTTTAACAATGTCAAGTGCTTCACTTGCAGCTTCAGTCATGGGAATATATTCACAGAGGTTCTCATGTCGACGTTGTCAAGACATTGGTCCTTACAGGGCTGGTCTGTAAACACATGGGAGAGCTGTGGTCTGTCTGGAGGAAAAGCCCTGGAATGTGATTAGACATTATGATCAAACCTTTATGTTTCTCTAACATTACATATTATTTATACTATGCAGTACTTCAAAAACTTAAATATTAAGTATACAAACATCTGTCTTACTGTTTGAAAAATAAATCTACAAATAAAAAAGACCACTTATAAAACTGTACAACCTAATGAAGCATTTCATTTCCTCACACCACTTTGTCTTCACTTCTTTTTATAAATGAAATGAATACTATGCACTCTGTGGTGCCCTTGTCCTGCCTGCCCTATAACAAGTGTCGGGCTTTGGTAAGTAGATCTACATTTGCCCTGTGCTAATCATTTGTGTCACGGTGTGACCTCGCATCACTGAGATCAGCGATGTGCTCCGGGATTAATGTGGAGCTCGCGACTTTGTCAAACATAATCTTAATCCTTAAAACATAATGGGAGTGGAGGGGGTGTTGTGGGAGGAAGATAACTTCAGATGTCTCTTCTGTGGTCAGTGACTTTCACAAATTGATTCATAACCTCAGATCCATCGAAATCAAAGACTGGAAAGCGCACGCTCTTCTTCTTAACCATGACACTGCTTGTAAAAGTTGTGCTCTGCTGCCCCCTCTTGGTAAAATGAAGACTTACATTTCTAATCAAATCACCCCAGGATTTACCTTTCAGTTTTTGTTGTTGTCTCAGTCGCCCTCTTCTGGGTGTATTTGTTACTACATACACACAAATCGAGCATCATCAACAGTCAATTAAATTTCATCTGGCCCGGTAGTGTAAAGATGGATGTTTGTACCGTTCATTTTAACATTCTGATCTAAAACGTATCACTTTGCTGCCAAATGCTTGACAGTGATGAACTATTATCATTTATTAATAACACCTGCCCACTGAGGTTATAGAGTGGACTGTCATCATTGAAAATGGTGATGTTTTTTAATTCAATATTCCTTTTAAGCTCCTCTCGACTTTGAGCTCCCCTTGCCACTGGGGTATCCCATTATTTCCCTGCACAATTTTCACTTGAATGTATAATTAAAGTCCCTTTTTTCCCACTGTGTCAGCAGGAGGCATTACACAGGGTCAACAGCCTGGTGATTTAACACCAGGGAGATGAATCCAGAGAGCCCCTCGTATTCACGCCCTTGAGCAAGGTTCTTGTCCTTAATTGCCCCAGTAAAAATACAGTTGTTCCAATGTGCTCCTGTATATATAAAACACACCATATTTCTTAAAGAGTTATGTGCAGAGATCGTTATTAAAAGAACTCCAGCAGCAGTATTATCCTACTTTATGGCAGCAATAACATAAAGAAGTATATTTTTCCCAGCGCAGCCATATGCAAAGTAGGGCTGGTCAGTGATTACTTAGTAATTCATCCTGTTATATATAAACTCCTGGCACACAGTTCAGTCCAGAGGGAGGAACGGAGCATAAAAAGCATACAGGGCTGTGTGCTGACTGTTTGGATTCTTCTAACAGGAGAGAAAATAATGTTGCACTTAACATTCTTCCCCTGAGGTGCTGCAGGAGAAAACACTGTCTGTAGCCGAGCTGGGGATACAGACATGTATGTAAATCCACTCCTCCGCAGTGCCGTCGCTTATTCCCATGGAGGAGATCTCTGAACTCCGCTCGCACCCACAGCAACTTCACACCAGTGCGGCCTCCTGCCATGTGTCAACGCCAGTCTAATCTCACACCCCACACCATCTTCCCGCCAGCCTCCCAATTTGGCCTCCGTCGCACCGTGCAAGCATCCACCACTCTGGCTGATGCCGAGCGGAGCATGCAGGTTATCAAGCACGACACAGACGGCTCTTCTTCTCGCAGCAAAAGTACCGAACTATAACTCATCCTGAATTGATAAGTGAAGCAGACTGTATAACCCCCCCCCCCCCCCCCCCACTCCGCCTGTCTACAACAGAAACTGCATTTCACTGTTTGCAGTGTTTGCTCTTTTCAGCGGCTCTTTCCCACATCTGTTTCTCTTTTTCTCCATTTCTATGTTGGCTCTTGAAAATCAAGAGGCACAGTAGCTCCAGCATCGGCCCTGGAGACTGTGTTGCTCTTCACACCCCTCTTTGCCAAAGTGGTTTGAACAGAGCAGCAGACAATGCTGTCCTCGCTCCCGCACTGTGTTTGTGAACCGCCCAGCTCTTGCTTGAGGAGTTATTGATGCTGTACTTTCCGCCTCAATGCTCATACTTACACTCTTGCTGGTATTCTGTATAAATAGCCACTCTAACCTATATCACCACAGGCATCACAAGGCTGCTTGGCGTTATTTGAGCATGTTTATATATTATTTTGCACTGAATACATTATAGGTAGTAAGAATGGAAACAGGAGTTTAACTGGAAAAAAAAAGTCAGTGGTGGCAAGTCCATTTATTCAATATTTATTGGAGTTTAATTCTGCTTGATACACTAGAATTTAGAGGGAAATATGTACTTTAACATTATACTTTTAGCAATATTTCATATTTACTGTACACATTTAGATCTTGCATTGAAAGCAACAGGAGACTTTCTAGAATATGATTATAATTATAATTTATAAAAAATTTGTATTTATTTAGATACTCCTATGCTGTTTTGAATTGCACCTGGAGATTGGTTGCCCCGTGATGTTTTTTTCCTTGAATCTTCTGTCGGTGAAGCTTGAGATGCGGTTCTACTGCAGGATATAAAAATATATTATTTTACAGTCCCTGTGGAATCCTCCCTGTGGAAAAACAAAACACCAGGTGTTTTTTAAAAAATAAAGAAATGAAACACTTTTTTATGCATCCTGATATGCACAGTATTCTGGCTGTAAAAAGACAAACTTGACTTAAGTTGTTTGTGTGCCCGGGCGATGGGAGAGTCGGCGAATCTCGACCGTTGGATCAAATGAGAACAGCTTGTTTGGCTGGAAGGTTATTTGTAAGATCTGTGGTCAGGAGAGACAGTCAGCCAGAATAGTTGTTGGGCTTTGGCCACACAGATTATTTTAAAGACGGAAATTGTGGATAAGATGAACTGCATCCTCACAAAAACAGTACTGACTATTAATAACATTACAGCTTTACACTATAGACACATAGGGACATATTTTATGTTAGTTATAAAGATATGTTTTCCGATCTATTTCTTAAATATGAAACTGCAGCAGCCAGTCCCCGAGTGTTGCACGCAACAACAAGGCTGCAGGATGCGGTCTGCCCTGGAAGACGCTTCAGTCAGCCTTGTAAAGAAACCGAGGGTTGGTTGAATAACAACATGTGTCCACAATCTGCACGTGGACAAACACGGCTGCCGCTGCTGTCGCTGAAAATATTTAATTAAAGCGCGGGAGCACATTGGCCACCTTATTTTAGCCTTGCTAATAAGCCCGACAGAGTTCCCAATTATTACAACTGTCAAGACCACTTCTCAAGGGCTACAATCTTCTTTTTTTTTAAATGCAAAACGTGAGCAGCAGAAGGGCTTATTTGATTAATCGGTGCAGCCAGTGTAAAGTGTGTGGCGGGCCCTGAGGGAGCAGGGCAGCGGGTAGAGAGCAGGCAGGCTGGCTGAAGAAGCACCTAGGACGTCTGTTGACAGTCCCCAGCCTCATTAGAGGGCTAGTCAGAGGTGGCTATTTGCAGTGCAGTCTGCTGGAATGCGTCTCCACTGAATCACTGGAAGGGCTCTGAAGCCTGCTGGTGCGTTGTAGCCATGTCAGGCCGAGAGCAGAGCTGAAGTCTGTTTGTACCACTGCACTGTTTTGACATTAATTATCCTCTCAGAGCCTGCAGGCTGGAGCTCATGGCCGGCTATCGGGATATTGCTCTACGCTGGTGTCTTTCATTTCCGATGTTCGTTTTATAAACTGTTCCTTGGAACGGTTTTCCTGCAGCTTTGATGTTGTTATTTTCTATCCAGGAAATTTCCGCTTCGTTTCCACTTCTTCAATTCACCTTCAATTCAATGTGTTGTTTTTTTCTGTAGAAATCCCAAATTCAAATGATCGTGCAATATTTGACCACCTACATCTGCTGTGATGAAGCCCAGTCAGGATTTATTCTATTGTAAAAGCCTACGACATGAACTGCGATCTTTTCACTTCCACTCAGCTAATTGTAACTACTGACATTTTGCTACATATAAAAAGTGCCACAATGCATTAACATTTGATAGACACACACGCACAATGTTTTAGCTGTTGAGCTTTTCCGAGAAGCTCAACAACTAAAGCATGAGGGTTAGGAGGACAAAATACATTGGATGTGAGTGACTGTGTTTGCGTTTGTTTAGTCACGGATGATGGGCCGAGGTCACAGGTCGTTTGTTAATGGGTCAAAGCCGGTCCGGACCTGACTTTGAGATAATTTCTTTGTCCCGGATGCTGCGGCTTTGAAAACAGCTTTGATTCTAGGCTGCAGTATAAATGTGACCATATCTTCACTAGGGATGTGATGCAGGTGGACACAGGCCTCTGAGAAGAGTGAATGTGACTGAGCACAGCAGACACCAGCAGCTGTGGAGTACAGTGCTGTACAACACTTGCCGGGCTCCTCTCTACCAGAATTGGGTCTCTGCAGCTCAGGTAATGTGAAATAATACTGACAGAGCAATAACATTTCCACCCTCCCTAAACGGCTGCAGTGGGAGCGAGGTACATCCAGAGGAGCAGACGGGATGGTGAAAGCGGCACTTGGGTACTTATTTATCTCAGACTTAGAATAAAATGAGTAGAAATAAGCCGTGCCCCCCTCGTATTCTCAGTTTAACTGCAGCGAAGACAAATTAATGCGGCTTTACCTGGGAGGAGACACATCACCAGTGAATAACCTGTTGCAAGATAAAAGTACTGTAAAGCGTCGAGAGCCCGGCGCTCTTTTTCCTCCCTTTTTTCTTGAAAAATTGTGTTGTGATGCTCCCAGATTGCAAGAGTGAATTCAACAATGCCTCAGCGCTCCCCGGAGAGAGAAACATTAGACTATTTACAGCCCCGCGCTCCGTCCCAGGGAGAGCGGCTTGAAAAACAACCCGTGTCACTCGCCAACGGGATGTAGGGGCCAAAGTGATTGGGATGCACGGAGCAATTATCAGAGCAAGGCGACACGCAGAGGCGGCTGTAACAGTTCTCCCCAGCCTCCTCGAGGAGCAGCACATCCGCACAATGATGTAGAGGTACGCAAAACACTGCACTCCAATTGGTGGAGTAGCATGAGCAAGAGTGTTGTACATCCAACAGCACAGTCGACGTTAACCTTGTGGATGCACTCCCTACTTTCATTGCTTTATGAATGATTTCATTTGAAAGCACACTGAATAAACAAGACTAATAAAATACACAAGATGTTAAGGGAAACTGTAAAAATAGAAAACAGCTTTAAGAGAGAATAGCTTCTATAAATCAAGCCCCTCGTACAGAAGAATAAATATGCGGCAGTGACATAAAAATGGCTGAAGTAACTGTATTTATTTTTAAGGGCTTTGTGCAGCTGTGTTAAAGCTTTTATTTTAATTTTATTTGCGCGCACATTCTAAGCATATATAAAGCTGCACCACTCAATGTATTTGTGTGTTAAGAAATGGGTGAATTGACTGTAAAGGGAAAGGGGCCAGTGACAGTACCATCACCCACAGCACCACTGAGCATTCAGCCCATCTTTTTGCAAAAACACCTCAGTTTCATTTTCATTTACTCCCTCAAATGACAAATATACAGAAAACAATAGCACAAAAGACAGATTTACTGATTTTACTGCAGGTTTACATCACAGACTGTAAATAATGATTGGATGACATGCCTCCACATCCTGCTATTGCACAAAAACAAAATATACCAGATGCAGATGTATGAGCTTGACCATTCACAAGTCAGTCTCAGTTGTCAATCATAATGTTTCACCCCGTTTTTAAAGCATCAAATAATTATTGAAAACAAACCTGTCTGAGAAATGTATTCTTGAAGAGACATTGAAGTGATAAAAGCAAGGTTAAATAACAGAAACCATCTTTGTATATTGTCTTTGGGATGTTGGATTGCCCCATGTCCGACCCATGGAGTGTATATGGAGAGGAACTGCTTGCCCCACAAATGGAAATGGAAAACAATATTACTAATTTGACTTTTTTAGGTATGTCCATCTCGTACATTTAGAGGAGGCTGGGTATATGACCTATACTGCAGCCAGCCACCAGGTGGCAATAGTGATGTTTTGGCTTCACTTTTGGTAGCTGTCATCTCATCTATCTTTATATACAGAGAGTGGGATGAGTGGCCCTCCATTACAGCGAGATAATGCATCATGAATAAATAACCAATCTTAGCCCAGTGTATACAAGCTGACCTTACCTTGGATTGAGTTGTTGAAGCTGCTGCAGCCTCAGCATCACGACCTCAGTCAAATGCTCACACTCGTCCTTTCATGCTTTTTCCTGTTACTAATCAACACTTTGAACAGTTGAGTGTCACGTTATCTCGCGGCTGTTTTTGGAGTTTTCAGAGCCAACAAAGGGGAAATTTAAGTCCGTCTCTTTCTGTCAGTGTGTGTCTGTGGTGAAAATAATGATGGACGTTGTCAGATGCAGTTCAACCCGCTCGGACAGGATTTTTCTTATATTTCCGGAGGTTATGCGCTCTTGGTTTTGCAGTCTCTCACATATCCTGCAGCCTCCTCTACCTTCCTGTGTTTCATGAGTGCCGGAAAAACAAAGAGAATAGACAAAGAAGGGGGGGGGGGGGGGGGGGGGGGGGCTCCAGGAGGCTCCAAGCTGCACATCAATGTTTGAACCAGGTTTTCCAGCTATGGCTGTCAAAAGGCAAAACCTGCAGTGTGAAGGTCCACCTACATCATCGCACTGCAGCGAACAAACAGACTGAGCTATGAGGCGTGTCCATGCTACACTGAAGCAGGGATATTGCTCGGGAGCTGTATGAACTTCCCATAATGCCCTTGGCCTGTGTCTCATGATTTAGTATTGATGCAAACAGCATTATTAGCATCGTTACTATCCATTTATAACTAAACCAGTGGCCAAAGCAGACACCACAATGAACGGCAGCAGCATTCACCGTTCCTAAGATGTTGCCCCACTGTAGCGGATCATGCTCGTGTGCACATATCAATGTGTCAAGCCCCTTGTCCTTGAGTCACACCCTGGAACTAATTTGTAGCTGGTGAGGAGCGTGCAGCGGGAGCCGCAAACACACCAATTAAACTGACATTCAGCTCTCTGCTCACTTGTATTTCAAAAAACAAGCGGGCCATTGCTCCGCCGCCCGATGAGAGGGGGTTCACGTGTTAAATCCCCGGGTCCCTGAGAGAGAGCAGAGGCAATAATTACTGGCCAACGCATTGGATTTATTGTAGCTCCACATTCCCGTGGCATGGTTATAAAATACTCCCAAGACCTGCTTGGATGTGATGCAAAGGAGCAGCATCATCCCACATATATATATACACACTGGTGGGGCAGCGTGCTGTGTTCCTGGCTTCATATTACCACATGAATATTTAATCTTGCTTTGGGTTTACCAAAACTAGATACGAATGAACTCTGGTCGGGTTCAAAGAATATTTCATAACGTATACAAGAGATCATCGATGCAAATTCTCCTCCGTCTTTTTTGTGAGCTTAGTATCAAATAGAAAGTGAGAGGAAGGGCTCGTCTTGAGACAGACAGATTGACGACGTTATTGGGGAACTGAGAAGGGAAAGGGATTGGAGACAAACCTGATATCCCTCTGAACCCTGTGATTGAGTCCCTTGCTGGCACATGCTGAAGGCTGAGCCACTCACGAGCTTTAAATATCAGCCAGTCAATACGGTGTCGAAATAATGAAATAAAGCCGCAGCGGAGAATTTGTGTTAACATGGTGAAGCAAGGCAATGTCATTTGAAAACATGATACAGTGTGTGGCGAGGCCTGACGCGGTCAAATTTGAGTTCACTTTTAAAAATCAGTTTTTAGCTGAAATCCTCCACGAGGTCAGATCACAAATCTCTCAAAAAGCTGTGTGTTTGAATCAAACCTCAGGGAGACATGCTGCTCCCCAAAACTACACCACATAAACATACAGTGTTTCAATTCATAACAGGCACAACTCACATTGTACACATGGCATTTGTGTAGCGTGGCTTACAAGGCGTTAACATTTCCTAATGGGATATACATGCTGTAATCATGTAAAGGTTAAAACAGACCTGATCCATCAGGCGGCCTCACAGCTTGAGCTCTGCAGCGGCTGGTTTACTTTTAGTTCATGATTTGTAAGAACCTGAATATTTAATAAATATTACACAATGAATTAGGGCTTAGAGGTTTTACACATGGAATGAAACCTCTGGGTCTCTTCTCTCTCTGTCACCTACCAACACGTTTTACACTGGATTATGAATAAGCAGTTCACTTTCAAATGAAGGAATGTCTTTGCTCTCTGTGTAACGTTTCTGAGTCATACCCTTTATATTTTGTGAGAGCAACTAATGTGAAGTTTGTTATATACATTATATATATGACGTGTAATTATAATATAATTGTATTTTTTGGGGGGGGATATGAAAAAGTAAATGTCAAATAATTTCCCCCCTATGATAGTTTCTTTAATTGAAGAAACTAATGAAAGGATTTCCATGAAACATTATGACGGGCTGAGGTCTCATCCAAGTAAGAACCAAAATATTTTTTTAGGAGCCGAACTAAATAAATATATAATAATTGTTCCCTTTTTTCCACATTCTTCAACAAAGAGGCGAAATAGGAGCTGAGCCTTAGTGGAGGTTTGGTCTCTGCAAATGCCCCTCTAGTTAGTTATTTAATAAGAGCTGAGATTGGTTAGTGTTTAATGCAAGATGGTACCACACATATTCAGAAAATGTTGGCATAATTTTCTCATGGTGGAAAAACGTGGAGAAGCACCGTCACACAGGTTGAGGTAATAGTGTGTCCAGCATACACTACATGATCAACTTTTTTTTTTAAATTTCCTCTGGCTTTCCAAGTTGTTTTAAAGTCTTCAGACATAGACTTTATGAGATGGTCAAAGATGTGGTTTTCTTTTGATGACTCCTGTTTGTAGATCCTCTTTGTACATCTGTCTAAGCTGAACAGTGGAAGGTTGTGGCCCCACTGCATCCCCTCCAAGTTATGTTGCTTTGTCTGCTTGACCAGCAGACGTACAGCTTTAACTGGAAAAATGGTTTGTACTCACAGATCCTATCCTGACCACCACAGTTCCCATTAATGTACGGATAATGACATTTTGGATGGAGGCCATTTTAAGCTGGGAGAACTTTCATATATTTTTCTAACCATCTCTGCTCTGCAGGCTCTGCAGGAATTTCTCATTCACAGAGAAATTCATAATAACAATTCTTAGCCTGCCTTATAAGTCTCTAAGGATTATGTGTTGAGAGTGTTTTTCTATTTGGTGCATTAACGTTTGAAGAGCTCTTTGACCTGTATTGGTTGCTGGAGTTGTATCTCAACAAATATTGAATCTGCTCAAGGTTTTCACAGTGTTTTCACGATGCATTTTGAAGCAAAAGCCAGAATGTTAATTAACAGTACACATCAATACATGAAAATATGTTATTTTGCTATATAAAATGTGCTCATGGTGACTACAGTGTTACATAATGTGACATTTCTGTTAAACACACAAAAAGTCCCCAGTTCGCCGATGCCGGGTGGAAATTTTGAGTCAAAGTCCTGCACTGTATAAAGTACAGCTCTACATTCGCTCGAGAACTGTTCCCTGTGAACGCGATCCAGGCAGTAGCAACATTTGTCAGCACAAAATAGTTAGAAAAACAATTTAGCAGCGTATAAATGTTGTTTTCTATGAGACAGGGTTGAGCGAAGAAAGACAGACTTCCTTCAGAAATGATCCAGCTGTCAGTTTTGTAAGAATAATGTGAAGAAAGATTTATCTCTGTGTTCTGTCTAAATGTCCGATTACATTTTTCTGCACCACAGTTAAAAATGTTACAAGTTAGCATTGTAACATCTGTTTTTGTCAATAAATTGTTTTTACAACTCATCCATATGTAAATCAAGCACCAAGAGATTGTATCTGTGCTTATAATCAAATTATCCACAATCTTCAAATCATAGCTTCAACATGGATGTATGCCTCCTTCATTCAGTGCAGTTTATGTCTACATATTTTATTGTCCAGATTCATATGAGGGCACTGTGACCTCTGACCTTTGACCACCAAAATCGAATAAGTACATGTTCTAGTCCAAGCGGACGTGCAACATTTTAATACATTATGCATTCACAAGAGCAAGTGCCAGACATTGACCAACACATTATATTGAACTCATTTTTCAGTCCAGGGTAATGTTTGTAACAACTTTCCAAAAAATGACCTTTACGTTTTTCTGAGATATCATGTTCACAAGGCAAAAACTATGTTTTGTGATGGCATAGTAACCTTGGCCTTTGACCTTGAAGTCCAGTTGAACGTTTGTACCTAATTTGAAGAAGTTCCTTCAAGGGGTTCTTAAAATATTCTCACACTTGGACATATGGACGGACAACCCAAACAGCCATTTTAAAAACATACACTTTTTTTGCTATGTGAACGTATGCTTACATGGCAACAATCAAACAATCAAACACCTGTGTGTGAATTTAATGAGCCAAGCTTCCTGTCATGATAAAATGTTTTTTCTAAATAAGATGAAAAATACGTCTTTACAACATGAAAGTGATGCATCTTGTTACGACGGGAAAAAGGTCTTGATGTGACATGAAGAGGGTATGTCAGAGTTCAAAGGAGAGTACGATCACTCAGCCTTTCACTTCTTTATTCTCTTCTTGAGCAACAAAAGCCCAAAGTCGGACAAAAAAGGCAAATGGCATATCCTGTGTTTGCATTTAAATTACAGTGTGTCATTTTAGTTGAAGCCTTGCACCGGCTTGTGGTCAGTTCGAGGGCTCAGGCACTTCCTCCCCAACGAGGAAGTGATGACCACAGTGCATAAATAGGCACTCGACGTCGGGCGAAAGGCTGGAAGCTCTGCGCTGATTCAAATTCCTTCAGCGCTACAATATAATTCAGCTTTCATGGCGACTTAAGGTTCTGGAGTGTGCACATTTCCGACGGTGCTCATGTGAAGTTATTATGACGACGTGGATTCTTCCTTTCTTTTTTGGAGTTTCAGAGCAGATTGTTCTCTCTCTGTCTCTTCTATTATGGCTTCATATTACAGATGACAAATTTCCTCTTGCACCTGTCTCCTTTTCTACCACCTCAGGTTTACAGAGAATATAACAGCTGTCATCCATTTTTAACGGAACCATCTCAGCAGAGCGACTTCACATCTCAAGATGCCGACGTGTCCTTGATTGAGCGAGACCGGAGAGATCCAGTGATGTAGAAACCTAATGGGCTGCACTGACTCGTTTTGTGTTTCTTTTATAAACTGCAGGCTGTGAAGCGAATGAGAGACATCAAAAGTGAAGGGGTATTATTGTGATACAATCAAGCTTTGATTACTGTACCGTTTTATGACAAACATCAAGCGGAAGGTGTCCTCACTGCAGGCTTGACTGTCAGCAACACACAATATGTTTGTTGTGCGATTGCTTTCCCCAGAGAACGGCTCAGTCTCTTCAGTGCCTCCCTCTAGAGCTCTCCATCCTCATAAAGACCAGACAACATCTTAATAAAGGCGAGATGACCTTTCCCTCGGTGTTGAGTGCATCATCTGGGCTCTACACACCTCAGCACACAGTGCTTTTGGTCTGGTGTCTGTGATTTTATGAGGATGCTTAATTTGCTGCTGATCGGGGTGGTGCAGGGTGCAGATGCATTGGCCTCAGGAGCACAGCTCGCCCCTGCAGGTGTGGTGCGCTCGATGCAGTACATTTACTGTCATATAGCCTCTTTAAAGGCTTAAGTGCAGACTATAAAAATAACATTACAGTGTTTGCTTTATAAGCACCTAGAGTATTAAATGTGCTCGTGCTGGTGTTAAGTAGCCACAGTTTTCACTTTTATTGAGAAAGAGCTCAGTCTAATAATCAATATGCATCATGGGAGGACCTCGCCCAGTAAACGCCCAGATCACCTAAAAGACTGATTCTCTGAGATTGTTAATAACATTTAAATGTGTAATAGGAAACATTTGTCATGGTTGTTTTTATTATTGATTGTCATATTTGAAACCTTATTCAGGAGGATTAAAAGGGAGGAGTAAGTATCATAGCAAATGTGTTCAGTGACAATAATCCTGACAAACAGATACAATCTCAATACAATATATATATATATATATATATAAACAACATTTTATATAATTTTCATTGAAGATAAACCAGCTGAAGTTTACTCTGCACCATAGACATTAAAAAGTGACAGTATGTTGTAGAACTGTTTTGAGATGTTTTCATATTCTTTTATTATAATCAAACAACTACATCTTAACAACAAACAGGTGTTCATATGATTATATGTTAAAAGAAGTGTTGGTTAGGCATTAAAGGGAAATTACTTTGAGTGTATCTGAGCTGTGTATCATGTGTTGTTTGGTTTCATAAGGACTTGAATATCACTGCCCATTAAATATCACAATCATTTTCTGTTACAGTTTTTAAATGTTGCAGCAGATTTGAGGCATACAGCTGCTGTTTCAGTCAATTTACAGTATTTTTAACTTCTTCCCCGTGTTGCCTTAGAAGTTTAGCTCCCAAGTTCCTTCTTGACCTTAGCAACTCTAAAACCTAAACCCAACTCTAAAGCCCCACATGGAAACTTTTACTGAAGGAGTCCTTATCTTTTTATGGAAACATGGGAAATTTAAGAATCTACAATTCAATGAGAGCTTGGCAACAGCTAGGATGAGAGCCATGTCAAGAGATGGAAATTTCCAGCAACAAGTTGGATTCTGAATGGACCTTGAGTTTGTCTTTCTGACAGCTGTTTTCAGGGCAAACTCTGAAATAATCATAATCATAATAATCACAATATAATAACAACTTTATTAAACACTTGTCTTAATGTTTGTGCTTAGCAACAAGAAGTAAAACAAAACACACACATAAACCGGACAAGGCTGCTATCCAAGGACATTTGCCACATAAGAGATAAAGTAAAAATTACTAAAACAAAATTAAAAGAGCAAAAATTTGCAGAGAATGCAAATCAAATAATCACAAGAGTTTTCAAATGGAGATTTTAAAAGAAATGAAAGTAAAGCAGTGTGCCTGGGTTCAATGAGCAGAGTTTCTACATGTGGGGACTCTAACGAAAGGTTAGTGCAGACCAAAGATCCTGATCTGTGGTTACTTAAATTTGGCCAAACTTCTGATCCTTTCATTCCCTTATCATCACTCCTGTATTGTGTCTACACAGCAGTGGTGTGCGTCCATTTTATCTCTTTGGCGGCAAGTTTCACATTATTGAGGACATGTGATCAAACTTTTGTTTATTTGTACAGCTGAAATACAACAAGACCCCACATGAAGTGTAATATTTATATGTAAATAATGAAGTAAATGGGCTGTACCTGGGTTAACGTTTAAGAGTGAAGCGAAGTGTTCAAAGGCAACAGAGCCTTTGTTCCTAAAGTCCAGGCTTATTTAACACAACTTTTCATACACAGTAAATAAGACAGGGAAGTGATGAGTTGATGACATGTGCGATGAACATTAGTTCTGGACTTTAATTACATTGCTGTCCGTAGAGACAGACATGTAGGTGAAAGGTGGGAAGAGACGTGGTGCTAATCCTCACCGGCAGATGTGTTCGTCGGCATTTGAATGAAGTCTGGTTCATGTTGTTTAGAGGGCTCAGTTAAGACACCCAGCAGCAGCAGCACTCCTGCTCATACACAGTGTATAATTAGAGAATGAGCACAGATGTGGCCCCGAGTGAAATTAATATCTCACTTTCAATGAAGAAACTCTCATTGATTGAATTTATGATAGTGCTCATGTTGTTGTTTACGCATTAGCCGCTGTAGTTAGGAGGACAAAATGCATCCCCGCTTTTACGATTATAATTATTCCTTTATTCTACTCGTCCTGTAAATTGCCAACACTCAAAGTCATGCTGACAGCTGCGGCACAATCACACAACATGCAGCACAATGTTTAAGTATTCCTTCTAAGATGCAATCAGGAGTGTGTGTGTGTGTGTGTGTGTGTGTGTGGGGGGGTCATTATCATTTTTTTAACTGATTATTTGTAATTTACAGTTTCTATAGCAGAGTAAACAGACTGCAACCATGTAAACGGAGGACAATTCAAAGACAGGGGCCACATTCCACTGCACAACCACATCTTACCAACCCAAGACAACAAAAAAGCATAAAACACACACTACACACATTGGTAGAGTTCTGTTCCTTATTCCTATTGCAGTACCATATTCCATACATTGAACAATTTCTCCACACTGTCCTCTTAACATGTACATGTTATACCTTCTCGAATCTTGATTCAGAGAGAAGGATAGTCTCAGATTTCCACAGTATCAAAAATACATTCCTTGGCAATTACCAAGCCACATAACGACACTGTGCTGATGTCATGGTCCAAGTTCTGCACCAGAGAAGAGCACCAATTTAATGCTACTTCAGGGTCCGGAGATAAACTGCTGTCAAATACATCGGAAATTGAAACAGGAAACAGCAGAGAGTTTTGAGCGCGGGTGTCCTTATGTCCCCTGACACCTGTCTCACAAAGGGCAGGGGAAAGTTTTGCCATCTAACTTTAGCGCAATGGAGTCTGTATATTATTTTAAATTGGATTGAAGTTGCGCTCTGGAATTAATAGAGCAAACTTTATTACCCTCTATTAAGGGTTTTGCCCCAGATGTTTCCATCTGCGTGTAGCTCTGCTTCTCATGTGCATTTGAATTTGTGTGTTGATATATGCGGAAGGATCTGAGACTACATATCTAACATCCTTTCCAATGTATTGTGTTCAGGAAGTACTCAACTGTTGATACTTAATACAGTTGTTAGGACAATTAGACAAAGTGTCTGTGTGTGAAGAGAAATTTCAAAATTACCATATTCTTTCTGCTCCACTCTCTAATGCCAGACGCAGACCTATGCATTGAGTTGATGCTTGACGGTGAGCGTACCTAGCGCTTGGTGCCGGTTCAATAGTAATAAAGATGAACAATCATTGTTTCATCACAGGACACACAAGTTTGATTGTTTTTGTTCTAATTTGCCATACTAACTGTCCATATAATGCTAAAGAAAAGAACACAGGAATATAAGCCCACCAACAGATGAACAAACAACAATCCCCTGCATTAGTCTGCGCTTGAATATTTGTTTAAACACAATTTGATCGGTTTCTCTGTTGCCACAGTATTCAACTTCTACTGACATCAGTTACAACTGCACGACAACACAGCTCAGCAAGAAACAACATCACCCCCTTGAGAGTGAATGATTAGAGTTTTAGTGAAAGCATCCAACGTGTATGTGAGCTCTGTATAAAGGTAGCATCTTTAAAGGATGATGTTAAAAGACTTCCTGATTGTAGTGATGTGTTTTTTTTAATTAGAAGGACATCCTGATTGGGTTCTAGAACCTCTGAATGTTCACACACAATGTCTTTGTTACATTATTTATACTTTTTGAGCTCAAAATAAAAGATTTTTAATAACAAATGTTTTTCCTGTCATACCCAAATTTTGGTTTGAATGGAGAAAATGAAGGGCCCGGTTTACTTTGTTGATTTTGTTTCCATGGATAAATAATTTTGTTAATTGCAAAATGAATGCCCTCCGCGATTGAACAAATAGTCAGAGGCGAAGGCTACAAGCAATCCTGCGACCGCTTCTACTTCTTTTGTTCAATGCTTTCTCTCAACCTTCTGCAATTTGTCTGAAAGTACAAACAACCCCCGAAATTTATTTTTTCAAACCATGGCTCAGTTTGATTTGGAGCGAGAGCGACTCCTTTGGTCAGTCTAAATGTTGCTCCGTTGGTCCAGACCGAAGACAGAGGCTCCTTTAACAACTTTTAAGTTTGGTATAAATTGAGAAGTCTGACTGATAGGGATCAAATACACTCTAAAATGATACTTCTTGAGCATTAAAAAGTGATGAATCAGAAGTTTCTCTTTTTTAGAGCAGGCTTCTTCATTTTATGATCACAGTTATGCTTCTGTCAATCTATTTGGCCACTAACAAGCAGTGTCCAGTTATAAAAACAACACAATTTAAAGAAGACATAAAACAGTGAAGACAAATTAAAGAAGACTTCAAACAGTATTTTTTTGATGGTGCTACAAAAAATGACATATTGCCTCCTCGGCATTGATTTAAAGCAAAGACAAAAATTATATCTTAAAGAATCTTATAAATATGGGGAGTCTGGGCAACTATGATGACAAAGTCTTTGTACAGCTTCAAAGCCTCGTCTCAGAACATTCACACCATTGTTTTCTGCCTTTGTTGCTCTCCAAGAGTTTTTTCATGTCTTTTCTTCTTCATTTGCCAGCATCACTAAGTAACAATGATCATACATAACAGGACTGCTGTTCTTTTTTACAAACTAACAAATTACTTTGTGGGTTGCTAAGTATATATATATATATATATAAACATATATTGAACGGGACAGACACTGTGGATCAACTAAACCGGTTACCCATGTCAAAATTCAGAATGAGACCAACAATCCTATCAGGTCAGTTGTCCTTTGATTTGCAGTTTGATACAGGTCACAACACCTGACTATCTGCTCGACCAATGAACCATCTGGCTCTCGGATGAAGGATTCAGATCCTGGCTAAATTCCCCTCTAGAATAAAACCAAAATCTATACTGCTGTGAAATAAAACCGGGCTTGAATGAACAGATGCACCATGCTACTTTCATCTTTCTGCCATCTGTGGCTCCATATTTTGTTTCCCTTGTAAATTTACACTGCCTTTTTGTAGGTGAGAATGCAGTCTGCTTTTCTCAATGAGCTTCATTGGAATTGTCATTGAGTAGAAACTGATGGTTCCCATTCAGAGTAAGCAGACATGTTGCACCATGTCTTTACCACTCAAAGGTTCAGTGTAAGTTCACACAATGTGCAAGATTAATACAAAAGATGCAGAGTGTCTCAGAGACGCAGGCGATCACTGAGAGGTGCGCCACCAAATTTGTCAGTTTACGCCAACGACAAAACCTACACCTGCCATCATGGGTCTCAGAGTGTATGACAGCCGCTCGCCAAGAAAAACATTTACCGATAACATAAATACAAGTCAGTTAACACAAGTTGTCATATACACAGCCCGACTTCTGTCCTGAATTTCATACGTATAACAAATCTAAATCTTTATCTTAAGATACAATTCCTCATTGAAATGTCTAATACCAATGAGACTTTTGTTATGTAATAAGTTGATTTGTGTACTTACATTATACAAAATCAGTCCAAATAACGTTTAAACACAGATAAATCCCTATTTCTATCATCGTTGTTTCATATACTTCACCGAGACTTTGCTCATCTCTGCTTCAACAGGTCAATATTAATGCTAGCTAGTTAGCCATGTAGCAAGCTGGCTGTTCTTTCTCTTCTATTGTTTGTATTGACCCCCTGAAATGGATTATTTATTGCTGTTTGCTTCGTAACCAACAAAATTTAACTTTGATTTTGTATAGCAGCGCTAGGTACATTTTCATCGGCAAGGTTGGTGAGAACAGCAACTCCAATGATGCTGTTTCATGACTTAATTAAACTGGGTCTTTAGTATAAGTTTTGATTTAGAGACCCCTAGTTGCCATAGTCACATATTGTAAGTTGAAACCAGTATTCCAGTTTTACAGTGCCCTCAAATATTTGTAATATGATGTGTTACATTACATTATAGAGTTTTCCAGAGGGAGTTTTTCCTCTCAACAATCGCCAATGTGTTGGATTTTTCCATAAAAGGATTGTAAGGTCTTGACCTTCAAAGTAAAGTACCTTGAGATAATGTACATTATGATTTGGCGCTATCAAGTAAAATTGAATTGAATTAATAAAATCTGCTTTTATGATTCATTCATGGATTCTGAGGCAACACATGACTGGGCCCTGAATCTTTATCCTGAATGATTAGGCAAACTCAACATCTTCTGACCACGCCTTCATTTACATGGGGTTTGTCTTGTGATGAGTAAGAAATGAGGGACTTTTCATCTCTTATCACAATCTGATTTGATCTAATCCGAATGTAAAACAATGAACTCAGAGAACAGGTGCGTTAAACATCCAAGTGCAGCACACATGATAAGGCTCCGATACATCAGGGCTGTTGCTTTCAGGATGGCCTCAACACAAGGATGTCAACACACATCAACAATATGGAGAAACAGAAAGAAACGCACAAACTGCACTTTGTCTGCTTCCCTTTCATCTCCTGTGCCGGTGCAGGTTACCTCAGTAGGCCGGCTGCTGATTCAAGGCAGACAGCTCATCAAGATGAGTGAAGTGTAGGGGCAGGAACTCATCCACTCACTGGCGGAGGGGGGTCTAACAGCACGCTTCCTGTCTCAACTCTACAGGAATAGTATCAGACTATGTAGAGAGATGTATTACAGGAGTTGGACTGACTGTGTTTGCCGTGTATTTCATGTGGACCTGCATGAAAACTGTTTACTGAGTTCATCATCAACACACAGTGTTATTTTTATATAGTCCAATTAATAAAAAATGCATCTCCTGATAAAGATGATACATTAGGTTTCTGACCTTGTGCGCAGGTTTTTCAAAAGTTTAGCAGCTACATTTTAAATAAAAAATCAAATTAAAATATAGTGATGAAACATTTGTGTTGCGGGACACATGACACAGGGAGCTTCTCTTTCCTCCTCTTCATCTTTATCACATGAATGCCTCATAAATACATATTACTCATTAGACTTTTCCTCTGAGTCCTTGTGGATTATGATGATAACTGGATTGTTTAGATAAGCAAAATACCTACTAACATATACTACCATTATTGGCAATACAGCTATCTTTACAATTAACAGTTTCAGATTTTTCTTTTGCATGAATACTTAATTTAAAACATTAATACACTTGTAAATTACAATATTGGCTATACAAATGTGTTGTTTGGTTGATTGAAACGTATCACTCTGTGCTGTTGTGAAACACAACTGTTGTCTCTGATATTTGCTCTGTAGCTTTTCTTTTCGAGCTGCTTGATTAACTTCAGCTCCGGAGCTGCAGGGTCTGTGACGTCTGGGCAGGGCTCTAATCATGGTACCATAAAAACTGATGAGCTGCTGATGATGCATAGGATTCCTGGCACGCGGCTTCTCTGGCTAAGTGAAGCAGGAGGAGCAACAGCTGCAGCCCTGGGTCAAGCTGATGGAGTCTGATATGTCTGGAAAAGTCTGGCTGTCGTCTTTCGGGCTGCACAGTGCCGAGGTCCTGACCTTCATCCAGAGATGGGCTTCACATCACCAAGGCTGCAGATGCTAAAGGCTCTACAGCGCTATATCTGTTAGTTGAGACCACCAGTATCTACGGATGCTGCAGCCTTTAAGTGCCCTCATAGAGGTCTACAGCTTTGGCCTCATAATGGTATTACTGAAGTTGTCAGCGGTCTCTCTGGGTCACTCTGAAAAAGACACAAAAATTAAGAGAAGTGCCTATGCAGCACAAACGCTGCTGCCGTGGTACTGTGATGAATCGGTGGGCTATTTTCGGCGGCGATCCCTGCAGCCCGGCTGGCACCGTGCCACCGAGGGGTCGGCCTGACAACTTCAGATGAGGGCCCCGGGGCGGGAGGGACGAGCTGGGCAGGGCTCCGGGCTTGCACTGGGCCTCGGCCAGCTCTCTGAAGTGGGTCTCCAGCGTGGCAGATGGTGGACTATGTGAGCTGGAGCTGTGCTCCCACAGCTCAGTCAGCCGCTCCCAAGGATACAAGCAGCTGGGCTTTGAATCATCCCGAATCATCTGGCTTCTGTTGCTGCAGGTCCCACTGGTGAATTCAAAAGTTGCTCTTCCAGATGGGAAGACAGACAATGCACAATATGTCCCGGTACACTCCATGTGATAGAGCAGGCGCCTGCCACAAATGAAGTAGCGGTAGGAGACCGCAGCTCCTGAACCGCAGTGAGCGCGGCAGTCCTTTAACTTTGCTGGCGTCTAATGCACTGTAATTACTTAATAGTATCCTGTCTGCACGTACAGCATGATTTATTTGACAGCTGTTTCCTCAAATATCTCACTGCAGCCACATCGAGATCAAACTGGCCTCCTGAAGTGTGCAGTTAGAGAACAGCAATAATTAATGTCCGTAAATGAATCCTCTGCTTCTACAGTTTAATGGTGAGAGAGCAGCGACTGGCTGGATGTTAGGATTTTCACTGAGTCCTCTCCCTGCCTCTCCCTGCCTCTGTCACCCGCTCGTCAAGGGCAGCACGCACTTCACACCGTACCCGATCTGGTGTTGGTGTGTGTGTGTATGTGTGTGTGTGTCTGTGAGTCTGTGTGTGTGCTTTTGTGTGTATGTGTGCACAAGCTTTGGAGATTTAATGAGGCCCACCTGGCCCCTCATTCATAATGAAAGGCAGATTTCTTATTAATTTGGTGGCGCTCTCACTGTCCAGGGTGATGTCGAACAGCTGTACAGATCCAGTTACAGCTGCATAATGTAGGATATCTCACATTTATTTAAAACAAAGGCAGTGGAGGTCTTCATTGTTCAAGGAGGAAAGCACACAAAGGCAGCTTAGTCACTAAAGGCTGAATTAAAGTGTTAATGAAGAACAAAACCTTTCCGATAAAAAAAAGGGAAGTGGGCCTGGAGGAATATGTTCTTTGAGTTCTCACTCTGTGTTTTTTCGTTTCTCCCACTGAAGCATCTGGTGGGTGGCTGGGGTGAGTGTCAGTGTAGGTGTAGGTGCAGAAAGAAGGTAGCTGGTGTCCCTCGTGTGAGTGTGTGCATGGAGCACGTTTGATGCTCTGTGCAGGAAGTTACTGCTCCCAGCCAAGAAACCGTCTGGCACATGAGCCCTTGTAAATCCACAACGTGTTGATTTGTTCCTGCTTCTCTTTCAACACGTTGGTTTGTGTATGTGCTAAGGGTCCGGGAATCGTACCACAGCAACAAACACATGTAATTCCTGGAAGACACAGGTGAGGTTCAGCAGCGATGAAGAGACAGAGCACTTGGTTTTTCAGTTTGCATCTTGCTTTTCAATCAGGCGTGGAGAGTATACCGATGTAGCAGTGCCAATTCCACAGCAGTCATATGTGTAGAGTCAAATAGACATTTAAATAGTAGATTATAATAACAAATGACAACAAACATAACAATAATAACCTATTCAATTGATATAAAACATATGTTTGAGATGTTATTGAAAGCATTTGTCCATTTCTGGCATTTCTGGCATTTACACAAGACTGCACTGTTATGGCATGACCGTAGTGAGATTCCTTTTGTTAACTTGTCTTAACACCCACTCTATGACAGATTCAAGTAACCAACTATTGTAAGTTTTCCAAACTACATGAAACAAGATGCAGCAGTTGAAAGGTTTTGAAGTGGGATATTCTCCCTCTAACACTTGTTGCAACTCTAATTCATCTGAGAACAATATTCAACATGATAAAGTGTGTTTTTCCAACTAACTAGCCGTGACCACGCAGAAATTTAAATCCGCAGCGAACCATCTGGGCATCTGGGTCTGAATATGTTTGTTTGTATGGCCGCTCCGGCACTCGCACTGAAAACGAGTGTGTGTGAACTTCACAAGTTTCATGCGCTCGGAGAGGATGCCCTCTGAGAAGGTGACGCTGTTTTTTTTTTGTGTGCATGCGTGAACAAATCGACAGGCTCACAACTCGTACAGCGATGCTCCCTGTGACCTCACACTGGTACAATGTGAAAATGTGTTTTTCTTTGAGCACATGCCCAGATATTCTCTTAAAGACGCAAGTTCCGCTGTACAGGTGTAGGCATCTTCCTGCGAAAAGAAAGTATCTTTGTATTAATCACGGTTCCATGAATGTAGATTCCGAATGACTCATCAAGAACAAATACTCCCAGAGCAGGAAAGTCGCAGTTTCTCTTACAGTAGGTGCTCGGTGCAGTCATGTGGAGCAGCACCTGTGTTATAGAGGCCGATCTGGATTCAGTGACAGCATGCTTCAGGGTACTGTCGCAAACAGATTGTCCTAAATTAAAGGCCACATATACACGTGACATCACCTTAGATTTGAAAATATTATGAGTGACTAAAGGAGAAATAAAAAGATATTTACATTTTAAAGATGAGAATAAGACAAACACAAAGCCCCTGGCTAATATGTGAGAGTCCGCCTTTGATGTTAGTGGGGCCAGCGACTGCAGCCCACTAGTCAAGCTGCTAAAGGAAGATTCACTTCTTTTATGGTTATTATTTTACTTCCCACACAGGTTTTTTCAGTTATCCTGGATAATTTGGAGGTTTGTCATTTATTATACTCTAAATAATTAAAGTAAAATTAACCGTAATTTACAAAGTGAACATCATGATGTATTTAAGAACCAGCGATTTAGAACAAAACCCTGTATGGAAAATGTTTAATGATGTTTTAAATCAAGTGAGAACTGAGGTCATTTTCGCATAGATTCAATAGTAATTGACCTATTTTTGCATCAGAGGCTATTTCAAGAAGTATACAAATTGCCTGGAAATGGCAAGAAACTTTTACAGAATTCTTAATGCGCTGCTCCACTTTTGTCAAATGTTGGCATACACAATTGTTTTAACAAAAATAACTACAGATGTGAGCCGATGATTTTTTTGTTTTTTTTGACAAAGCTTACTTTAGTGGCGTTTGTTGGCATTAGGTCCCCTCCTCACCTAAAACTACCACTGTAACTTGTTTATTGATCGCATGCTGAGCTTGTCCCATTGCCTGTGAAGAACTTAGCTAAAAAAAAAGTAGCTAGCGAGGCAAGAGAAAATGTCTGTATCATAAAATCAAAATCGGAAAGTTGACAGTGAAAACAAAGAAAATTATAATATTTTTGTCTCAAAAGAAAACAGAATTTGCTTTGTTATTGTTCATCTGTGTGGCCTATATAGCTTATAGCTGATATGTTTTCAGATCACACATTGAATTTTGGTTATTACCAGGCTCTGTTTCGCAAGCAACACTATCTTCGGATCCAACTGCCAAAATAATTCAGATTTAAAGTTCTGTAATAGAACTCACAATAAAGCAATAAAGAAAAATAAAAACAAATAAACAGTTTCACAATCTTCTATTCTAAAATATGTAAAAGAAGAAGTGATTCTGTGAATGTTGCTTCCATGACAAAGATCAGCACCTGCAGCACTGAGACAGTCCGGGATTGTGAAATACAATCAAACTATCAGAATTACCTACCAGATATTATTGCTGTCGGCCAGTTTCCAGCAAATGGTCTGTGGATTGGAATTTTTTATATCATCAGCTGCCCCTACGCTCCATAAGGAGTCAAAATGTGTGCTGGGAGAAAGGTCTAATATCTCTATCAGTGAGGTCTGCACACGCAGAGAGCTTAATGTACCAGACAAACCCAAGTTGTTGTGCTTGGAGATTTGGCGAGTGCCCCTACTCATGTGGCCCCGCTGACTAAGATGCCAGATGAGAAATATCATTACCCAGCAGCACCAGGTCCCTCCCACCCACCTTGTGGCCGCTCACTAATAATCCTCGTCTGACTTATTATCCTTTGGGCACATAGAAGAACTTGATGCATTGCACACTGTCACATAACAGGTCAAATATTTATTTTGTTGGTTTTGCTCGCGGTTTGTGCTGCCAGGGAGCGTTGATGTATTATACATAGGGCTCTGTAGAAGCAATGCATGACAGTGTACAACAAAACGCTCTATGTCTCAGAGTGAAATATGATATTGATTGATACTGTGGTGTGTTCACCTGACAGTGTGCCATAGGGCTGAATGGCAGAGGGCTTCTTTCTGTCAAAAGTATGGTAACCCTGGGAGAATTGGAGGGAACAAATAGACATTTGCAAAAGCACATCTCCAAAATGACAGATATTTTCAAACTAGATGCCAAATGCACATTGAAATCTGTGAGAAGTGAGTGTTTTTGACTTGTTACATTAATGCATGGATACAGTGAATGACACGTAGTTTGAGGCTTCCAGGATGACACACGGCATCTGGGAGGAGAGGACAGTATGCAATTCTTATTGAATTCATTCACCGGTTTATAAACAGGTTTGAAGGACAGTTTTATCTACTGTATGTTGATAATGTTTTATTCATACATCAGACTTACTTTTTAGAAAGTTTAGATATAGATGTGCATAGATATAAAAGGGAGCGTATCCATCCATCCAGCAATTTTCTCTGCTCCCATGTTCCTCCACGGGGTTATAAGGGGCTGGAGCCTTTCCCAGCATGCCCTGGGTGAAATCAGGAGAATCCAGTGGAAACTTGAATAACACACGCACAAAGGGCCATTGGGCTGGGAGTTGAGCCGAGGCGCCTCACACTAGGGGGCAACAGTGCGAACCTCTGAGACACACTGTGGCACCTCCTGGCATTTTCTGATTTTGTTAATTAGCTTTTCTTCATCTGTGCCTTGGCAAACTGTGGCTTACTTACCATAATTATAAAGAATGCCATGATCACGACACAATCCTCCTCCAAAAGCAGCTGTTTTGTTTTTTTATTCATGCTCTAAAATCAAATTAAACTCATTGGAGGTGACAGTCGTTTAGTCACTGTTTGTTTAAAACAATTGCATTTCGAATGAATTTGCCTCGAGGCTGCAACAACACATTTCTGCAGCTCCGCTCGACAAAATGACCACCAAATGCAGCATTTGTGGCAATTTCGACTCTGTCAGACTTTCGCTTAAACACAAAAATCCACCATCACCCACAATCCTGGCATTTGTTCCCTGACCGAGGCATTACACAGTGGCACTGCTATAGCAGGCCTAGCATGCGTTGTTCTCAAGCCAACAAAGCAGATCACGAGCAGCATTATGATTAGATTAGTTTTCATAACCACATAATACTGCTCCTTTGGGAATATGTGCATCAGAGTAGACAGAGGAATGACATGCATATCACACCATTCCATAGGTTTCTCATTTATCATCAGCGATCACTTTGATTTTAACCATCAACCTGATCATTCTTTTTCCAGTCAAGTATTATAATGACCTTACGTTTACCACACTGCCACTGCATGGTTGTTTCGAGTAACAACAATACAATTGTATACATTTAGGTCAAATTACTTGGCAACTGGGAGGCCACGGAAACAAGCTGTGAACACAACACTGACCCATCACGTCCACAGAACTACATTAGCATTCGTTTGGACATTTTTGTTTCTTGATCATTGCAAGTCTATTGTTCCCTCTGTCCTTTTTCACTCTGTTCTTGCTCCCCCTCAAGCTCCAGCGGGAGAGGGCAGCATCATTAGCAGCTAAACGTTGCACTTTTTTCTCTCCGGTCCTAAACTTTGTGTGTCAGCTGTGTGGCTGTACGTCGTATTGCCGAGCAGGTGGCGTACGGTGAGTCGAAAACAGCTGCCCACGGTGGCAGGCAGAGGATCCTGATGAGAGTGAAGCCAAACAGTAAAGTTGCACACCATACAAATAAAACAATGAATTTAAAAGGGAGCTGCAGAGTTTGGTGATGATGTGGATTCATTACCAGGATCAAACACAAGATTTGAACTACAGAGGAGCTAAGGGAGTTTGGCTCCTCTGAAAAAAACATGAGCTCCCCGAAGAGTTTACGTCTATATATTTGAGGGGAGCCCATTATTGTGACAGGAAACAGAATAGATTTTCCATACAAGATAAACATATGTCTCCACCACATTCCTTGTCACTAGTGACTCCTCCTCAAACAGCTCTACAATATTCTGTCATTATCAGTCTGCGGTGCAGAGAAAACAGCTTCATCCTACCTGGTTTATCTTCAGGAAAGATTGAGAGGTCAGTGTGTTTCAGTGTGAAGCATTGCAGTAACAAAACAAGGAGACAAATTGGCTGATGATGGGAAAGTTAATCCTACTGTGTCTGTGTCAGTCTGAAATGGTGAAATTTAAATTATCAAATTATCAGAATGATCTGGCAAAGATTGTGACCTGCGGTTTGATCCACTGGCCGACCACTACCATAGTTTATCTGGGGATGTAAAACTCCATCCACAGACTGAACACCCACCTCCCACATTGACAGCTGCAGAGTGCTGCTGCCTGTTTATTCAATTTTCATTAACGTTGAGCATTTCGCGTGTCTTACCAAACTCGGCACTGCCCTTTGTCAAGCAGTTGAGAGACAGAAGTTTGTGGAATCAGTAGGCTGATGCTGTGTCTCTTCTGTCTGTGTCCATTCGCTGGCCTCACATCACATGTTTTAACATCACATCACCTATTGAACGTTCCATCACTGAGTATGTGCACAGTGTGTTTGTTGTGTGTAGGTCGTGCAGACAGATGCGGATGCCATAGTTTCAGTGTTTGTCAGACAGAAGGGTAAAAGCAGGAAAGTGATGCGATGGAGAGAGAGACACACACAAACAGCCTTTGCAATATCCTACAATTGACCACGCTGCAGTGCCCTTATAAATGTGTGCTTGTATATGATATGTTCAAGTAGTGCCACTGGAAAATAGGGCGTCTCTGACAGCCACTTATCAGCCCTCTTCACAAATACGTTTTTGATCTACTGTAAATAACCAGTGTATTGGGTACAGCAGATTTGACATACTACACAGTAGTAAGCAGCGTTTATTCCTAAGTGGTTGTGCAAAACCTTTTCGACAGGAACCTGTGTTTTATTGGTTCAGTGAGTTCAGTCGGATGGTTGATGGTGCTGGGATCTGGGCATCGACACTCACTGGCTACACAACAGGATGACATGTGTGTAGTGTGTCAGCACATGTGTGTTGAAGCACTCAGAGCCGGTGCCTGGACATCCTGGTGCTAACTCAGGACCCAGAGACCAGTAAATCAATGATCCTTTAACTGTTAATCAATCACAACCCGCTCTTCTTCTCATAGGACCACTGCGGCTTCATTACTGTTCAACAATTAACGCTGCCAAGAGAGTGATTGGTAGACTGGCTGCCATGATTAATGGGAGTATAAAATGGGAGGAGGTTCAACAAATTCAAATTTAGATGTTAATTAATTACAGGAAAGTAATTAGCTAATTATAATTAAATAATTGGCTAATTATCGAATAGGGTTATAGTGTTTGGTTGCCTCCGTATGACACACATCAACATGACTTTGACGGATCAGAGGATTATGCAGTTGTTTTTGTTCTAATCTAACTTTACTGACAGGAGGAGCTGTTTGTCTTTTCGGTTGTGATCCTTTGCCTCGGCAAAGACGTGAAAATCACGATAGTGCTGGATCTGTCCTTTTCCGTCCTAAATCTTGTTAAAGTCTGTCACAAATCAGTGAGCCTGGTAATTGCTATTTGCACTCCCTCGTGCCTGGTGTCAAACTGTTTTCAAGCACCACACCTTTTTTGCAGGCGCTGTTGTTGCAATTGATTTTTACTATTTTTTTAGTAATCAGTTGTTTATATACACGCAATCGGCATGTCTCCAAATGAGATCCTAATTGGAAATTATTGTCAAAATGATGAATAGCAAATTGTATTCTAAAAGATGAGACGATGACACCCTCTGCGCACCATTGTTCCACACAGCACGGGACAGTGGGCAGCCGTGAATTTAAGATGCCAAACACAAATCCCTGCTTTCCATGCATATGTCTAGCTAGTTACAAAGGTTGGGCATTATTGAGATCTGGGAGTGATCTAATAAAAGCTAAAGAATAAATAAAGTATGTTATCAGCTGCTATGATTTTATCTCTAGTTTTTGTGCACGTAAGGTTGTGCAGGACAACGCAGTGAAGTCAATAAGCCTGGGTCTGTGTTCATATCCTTTTGCATCCAGCCTCAGAGCATTGGCACAAAGAGAACTCATTTGTGTCTCTGCCAAAGTGCTAATCACGTGTGAGCCCGCAGCCCACTTCCCAGCAACAAAAAAAAAACCATGATGAACATTGATTAAATTGTAATACAACAACCTGCACCAACACTGCAAATTCATGTAAAGGTGAAGATCTGCAGCGTGCCTCATTTGGATTCAGACGTGGTTCCCAGGCCGTGGAGCTGCGCATGGGGGTGTATTTCCAATGGGCCTGTTATTTAAAGGTGTACCTATAAATTTGGTCATAAAGTCGATATTAAAACCTGTATGGATGTATTTCATCAACGTCATGTAACGTAGTTTACAGCACAAAACAGATGTAAGTGTGCAGTATCTTTTCAAATATGGAAGAGGAGGACAACTGCTTTTCAAACCACATGTTTTATAATATAGTCAGGCCGGGAAAAAACAAACAGGTTCTTTCTCGTTACGTGTATCATAGGCACAAACACTGAAAGAGTGAGTTCTTTCATCATAGGTCCCCTTTAAGAGGTGGACAAAACTTTCACTTCCTGTGGAATGAAACTCATATACTACCGTGAGAAAGGATTTGGGTCCTTTGCTCACTGACCTTATAGCCAGTGAGTCCTTCGGAGCAGCCATTAGCAGTGTACAGCAGATTACTGGTCTCGCTCACAGAGTTTATCAGGTATGTGCTGCTACAATATGACGGGTTTGCTGTGTACATTGCCTCTGCGGTGGGGAGTTTGCTCCTGGTATTGCTTTACAACAGGCCCCTGTGGAGATGGAACACCCCTTTATCCTTTAGCCTCAAGTTGCAATCAGATAATTGTTTCTCAGAGCAACCATCTGAGACTGCAAAACCATGTAATCCCCCCCAGTGCTGCTCTGATGGCGCTACAATAGCAGAATACGGCGAGAAACTCTAATGGTCTCATTGTGAGCTTGTTTCTGAAAAGAAATGCGTCTCAGAATTGCCTGTGCTAGGATCGGAACCACAAATACTAAAGTCATAGACAAGATTCACAAAGATGAGATGTGCTTTTTTTTTAAAGATTGCACTTTCTTTAGTTCCCAGAGGGTGTTTCTGTGAATGGAAGGAATTGTATCTGTCAGCTTTTGTTGCAGCTTGAAATGGATGAAAAGCCTAATTTCAGCTTCAATTAGGCCCCCCCAAAAAAATCTGCTTTTACTACTATGTGATATCCTGTTTTTGCATCATGCACTTTTGCACACCTACTCTGACTTTGCCCTTGGCATTTATCATTTTCTACATTACCTGTCAGCTCCCTGACTCTAGGCTAGTCCCCTCGGTGCCATATGGGAATTAACCGTATGTATGCAGGCAACCAAAACAATGTTGTTGCTCTGTGGGCTGCCTTAAAGATGCAACTGTAGATAGAGCGCCAGAATCCCCCAGCAATATGGTGGTATTTCACAGGGCGCAGTGGGTGTTAACTTGTTATTGTGAAAAAAATAACTGTGAAGGAGAAGAGAAAAGAAGAGAAGAGAAGAGAGGAGAGAAGAACAGAAAACCTTTACATTGACCTTTGGAGACAGACACTGTGAAATCACAGCCATGGCATTTCAACTAAGCCAAATTATATTCAGAAATTAAATGACTAATTGCAATAGAGAGCTCCAATTCCCACCTCTCATTATTTATTTCAGCTAAATCATAACTCAGAATAAAGAATTGATTGAAAAATATCAAGGATTTTTCGTCCCTCTTCCCTGAGAAGCAACCCTCCCCAAAAAATATTCTGTCTAGTGGCCTGCTATCATCCCCTGAATGCCTCTTTTGTGAGAAGGAGGGGAAAAAAGAGCCCAGTTTGCATTCAGGTGTAATTTTCCACTTGTCTTCCAGGGTGAATAGTCTATTTATAAACTCAGCAAGCCTTGGCTACTTTTCAGGGTTTCTGCAGTTTTAAGTGTTATTATTTCCCACGGGCAATACATTTTTCATGAAGGCTTTTGGTTGCAGCCCTTAATGCCGTTAAAAGCATACAGGGGACAAAAAGCTTTTCCTACAAGATTGCTTTTGTTTTTATAATTTAAAATTTTACTTTAGTTTAAAAGAGGAACATTTGCTGACTACTTAGAGCACAACAATTTAAAACGGGAGGAGAAGGGTTAGATTGGAATTTAAACTGCACTTGGCACACAAAGAGTTTTTAGGCACTCGTGTCCTCACTTCAGTGTGGTCCTTGTATACTTTCTGTTCATCTCTTTCTCTTTTTGATGGACACAAAGTATTTGATGGCATTTTGGGGCTAGTTTAGTTATTTTTTTCCTCCTGTTGCAGACAGAACACAGTGCTCATGTAGAGCCGAGTGATTTCAGTCATCACTTTCTGTAGAAATCAGCCAAGGCCACCTCCTTCATCTCGCAGGCATTGGTCTTTCTAAAAGCAGCGATGAGACGTGCAGTGCTGCGTGCTCGTCTCCAAGGTGTCAGTCATGTTACAAAGAAACAGTGTCTGGGTGAGCACCATTCCCAGCCTTGGGCTGTGCTCATGCAAGGTTGACAGAAAGGCGCAGGTGGATGCAACTGGCTTCTAAGGCAAAAGGTTGGAGTTTGATCGAGGGGGGTAAATGGACTGAATGTATCCACCCCCCATACACTTAAAATCCTTCTGGGTCAAAATGAAATATTTACCTTCGCCAAGGAGGTTATGTTTTCATCCCTGTCTGTTGGTTGGTTGGATTGTTTGTTTGTCAGTAGGATTACAAAAAAAAATTACAGAACGTATTTCCATGGAACACGGTGGGAGGATGGCACATGGGCCAACAAAGAACCAATAACATTTTGTTGAGTATCGGGACAAAGAGGCAGATGCAGGAATCTTTTTTCTATTACAGTGCGACATTTGCAAAAAATCTGTGTTACCTAGGGGACTGATATTAATGAGTGTGTGGAATTTGGTGTGTGCAACTTGGCAGCCTGTGCATTAGTGCGTGCCACTCGGGTTATCAGTAGCAATGAAAGCCTATTAAACCTAATAAAGTAGGATCCAAGTTGGAAGAAATTGGAAATTATTCTTTGAATATGATCGGGTCCATGTGGAGTAACACAACTTTTTCCCATCATAAGACTATATACCATTTCTTTAAGATGATATTTGAGGATGGTGTTCTCCACTTGTTTGAAAATTATGTTCGAATTGACTTTCAAAAAATATCTATCCAAACAGATCAGAGGGACAAATTCCTATTTGATCATTTCAAAAGTTCTATGTGGGTCCTTACGAGGGTTTTGACACTGATGAGGCTGAAAAAGGAGCTGGTTCCCACTCAAATTGGTGGACCACAGCCTGTGTGACACCCAAGGAAATGGAAGCAGGCGTACAGGGTGCTAAGCTGAAAGTGAGTTGTGTGAGGTATAGCAGCAGAGAATTGGACAGGTGCGACAATAATACGGTTGTTTCTCGTCACGACGCTGTAACGTTTGCTATCACATCATTACCAGGGCTGTCGCCTTTGAGAAAGTCAAGTTCCACCAAATTCAAACGAACACGTAATCTGCTGGAATCAAATTTGAGTGCGACCCGCATGGAGACGGGCTGAGACTTGACTTTCGTATTGTGGCTCCATCGTGAAAAGCCTCTCACAGAACAATGTCACTATCGCTTGTAGAAGCTCCTGCTGAGGGTCCTGAGGAGGAGTGGCCTGCAGACAGGTCAGGTGAGGTTGTAGCTGTTGCTCCACTCATTGGTGGTGTCTCTGCTGCCTCACTTTGGTGGCCACGTTGGTAGATTGTTGTCACTGTAGAGTCTCATTGGTAAATGGCCTGTTTCTGAAAACAGGCTCATTAAGTTGGTTATTATCTCCTCTACAGTGAAGAACTGAGAATGCCGACATTAGCTTGTTTGCAGATGTCTCAGTAGTGATTATCTGATCGCCGCAGTTTTGCTTACAAGTAACCGTCTGTGTTTTTTTATTAATAGCATAGCTTATATAGTGGTAACAAGGGCATACAAATAGTAGATGCTTTAGTTCATTTTAAAAGCTTGACCATAATCACCTTTGAAATAAATACAAATGGAATTCAAAGTGCTTCACAGTTGACTGACAAAACATTGAATGTTAAAAACCAATTTAAAATGAGATAAAAACTCACTAACGCATAGCAAAGCAATCATTATCAAAAAGAGAACAAAAACTTGTGTGTTTGCCCGATCACTTCTCTCTCAATTTTGCTGAGGCAAACCAATTGGCTGTAACTGTAACTTCTTAGAGGTGGGCCTGGAGTAGGAACAACAGGAACTGATGTGTGAGGATCGACTCTCTGGGTCGGTCACATCTCGCATTGCCCAGACAAAACTCCACACTACGATTACAGTGTTAGACTGCAGGGGGGTGAGAGTGGTCGAGATGGTGACAAATGCTAAAGCTAGAGCAACTATACAGGAGTCCCGCAGCTCCTTAAAACGTCTTCAAAATAAAATCAACGTAACTACACAATTCCAAGTGTTGCAAATCAGTGGTCAGCTATGGAACCGCAAACTGGCCTGTGATGCCTGACAGTGTGATATCTCTACATGTCAGTTGTAGTGTGTGAACCATTGAACAGCGTAGTTTCTTAACATAATCAAACAAGTGCAAGTTCTCAAAAGAAGCAATGTGACGATGTGCTGAAGTTCCCGGGTGCTGCTGGTCAGTTTTTGTGGACACCAATGTTACCTTTGCATTCCTGTTAGGTAGCCTGTGTCAATCTCTACTGCCCCCTATTGGCAACAGAACTTTCTTGTGTATTCTTAAGGTTCATGTAAATCATCGTTTCCCAAACCTGGGTGGTTCAGGGGGTACACGGGGAGAACATTTTATTTGCGTTTTGCATAAATGCAAGCATGAAAAAAAACGGGGGGTTACGTGGCTGGAGATTGAATGTCTGAAGGGGTACGGGACTGTAAACAGTGTGAGAACCCCTAATGTAAAGGATTAGTGAGCATAATAGACATGTGATTGAAAAAACTAGTTTCATGCTCTAGTCAATGAAGCTTCATTAGCCGATATGACCATATTGCCCTACAGCAAACAAACTGAAAAAAACAAACAGACAAATAATGATATAATTGTAGTAACAACCACAACAAAAGCAATGGTAATTGTAAATGAATGGGTTTCAACAACAAGGTGTGTGTGTAAATGTTTATATAAAACATGTAATGTCCTCATATTTTGAGCACTGTGTCAGGAAGTGTTACAACGTTACCTTCACTCAATGTTAATATTCAGATATTTTATTAAGCTTATTAAGAGAAACAGTTTTGACATTTTGGGGGGTCTTAAACTGCATTTATTAAGGTATAAGAAAGGTCTTAAAAAGCATTCAATTTGACTTTAAAAATTATGTAAGCACCTTGTGATATACCTTAGCCTATCTCCAGGGTATTCCACAAACAGACCCCTATTTCGGGCTTGCAATTATAGCTTGTTGAACAACGTGCAACTTTTCTAAGCGTTAATCCAAATTTAAAATGTGTGAAACAAATCTAGCAATTCGCTCTTTAACCAGCTGTTACTATAGATTGTTGCTTATAACAAGAAGTCAACTCTCTCATTTATACTTTGCCCGTGAACTCCACTTTGAGTGAGCTATAATTTGTATCACTTAAAAAGACGGAAACGGCTCTGCACTGAAGAAGCCTGTGATTTATAACATGGAACCCTTGCGGAGAAAATGCCATGAACACTGCCAGCTCTGGGATGTTGGATACCAACATTTGATCAGAGGTGCTCAAGCTCTGAGATGTTTACGGAGCCTACTTGGAAGTTTGGCGTGGGTGTGACAGTTGAAAAAAATACCACAGCAAAAAAAAAAAACTTGAGTTCGTTGTCGTGCTTGTGAATCATTGCGGGCAGGCAGTTTTATTCAAATATGCCTGTTGACGCAGTCATATTCAAATGCTTAAATAAATCTTCCCTGATACGGTAACACAGCATGCGAGCATCATGAACATATCAGAGATTTAGCTAGGGGGAAAAAAGAATCATAGCTGTTTAATTTTTCAGGAATCATGTCAGGTTTGGAGTGCGCATATCGCTTGGGCTGTGTGCGTGATAATAAAATTCATATCTGAGAAACAATGTCAAATGATTAATACAACCGACCCAGTTGTGATTTGTATGCACTGCAAAAGGTACAGGAGAATGGCACCACGCTAATCTTTCAAAAGAGAGATGAATCATGACAAAGCGATGAGGTGCAGCACGGCATGTGGTTTCCTTTACAGGTGTTTATATAGATCTATCATGTCGTTCTCTTCCGGCATCTCTTCCCTCCATCTCCTCACTTTTGCTGTGGAATGAGACAGCTCTGCAGTGCACGCAGCAAAACCCCGCGCCTGTTCCTCCATTCTGATTTTCCTGTTATCCAGCTCAAATTGCTGAGCTCTTTCTCTATTTCAGCTTTCACAGTAAATGCATGTGCACAGATCAGAGGGCTGTGTGGCCTCAGCTCTGCAGGCTAAAATTGTTGGCCGCTCCCGTCACTCTGATGCTGCGCCTCGCAACTTGTTGTATGGGAAGAATAATGAGCACATTCTTGGACGACGCTGTGAGGACGCCAGAGGCAAATCTGCCCTCCGTGTGTCTCTCCAAACGTGCACACTGGGAACTGAGAGACCCCGGAAGTTTAACAAGTGCACCGAGGGACGTGGGACATTAGGGGAAATTATAACATTCAGTTTGAGACATGTTTAAGTGCTATAAGAGGCTGTAACTGGCAGTTTGCTGCATTTCTGTATCAGACGCTCTTGTGGTGAGTAGAAAATATAGTGTTTAACTGCATGTGGAGAAACGCACAGTGTATAAAGGTGCCTTCAGAAGCTGAGGTCATACAGATATATCTTGTTATGTGACCATTGAGTGTACATAAAGATGAATGACACACCAACACTTCCCATCTCTGTACAAAAATGAAGATGAAATATCCTGGATATGTCAGGATATATGCTGGTGATGTCATTTTGAGTTTGCACGGTAGTTATTGCCGTGGTATCAAGGTCCCATAAACCAGCTTGAGGGTAATATTGGCTAAACCTTGTCCGACTGTGGTTTGGTGCTAAACAAGAAGTGTCCATTGGGTTTATTTATTTGTTATTGGTAAATATTAGTTATTAGTTTTCACTTAGAACAGCTACGTGACAGAGGCTGATGAGAGCAGTGACTTTGGACCCAAATTTGACAAAACAACGAGGTAGTATGGAGGGAACCTCCAGTAGGGAGCAATTCTTTGTGTGTCCTTGCGAGCGACATTTTTAACATTACACATATTTGTTTGAACCACTAGGAAAATAATGCATGTTTAAAGAATGAAGTCATGGTTATAAGGGGCCATGTAAAAAATGGACAATTGAACCCAACCGCATCCCACTATGTTCGCAGACCAGTCAATAAAGCAACATTGTAGATTACAGTAGGGCTATAGACTTCCCACAACACATCAAACTAATATCAAAAGTCAATAACAACAATAAAAGCCCTTACAACGTGCTCAAATAAGTAGAACTTGTAAAATACAAAGCATTATCAGGCTGTCGCACAACATGTAATTACACATCAGCCATACTGCCTGTTCTTGAACCACCTCCAGATAGACAGATAAATATTAGCATATGAAGATTGCACGGCTCCGCAAACCCCTCGTCCATATAATAAAAACAGACGCTCTTGCACAGTGCGATATGATGACAGAGCTGCGATCATGTGAATGTGGGAATATGTTTTGAATGCACTGCTGGGGAGCCCGGGGTTGGATGTGACGTGGGCTGGATGTGATTGATTGTGTTGTTATTGCTAAGGACTCTCTTCCGGCTGCCTCCGGGACCCTTTTCGATCCATCCACTGTCTGTTTGTACTGCTGCTCATAAATTTTACAGGCCGCGCCTCGAGCCTACTGGGAGCTTAAACAATTGCTTTATTGATGAATTCCTCTCATACGAAGAAGACCACCACTCCAGACTGACACGGGACACTTCCAACCCCAAAATTAGTACTGCTGCGTTTTTGTTTGTTTTTTTAATTTAAACCTCTTAAGTGCAGTGAGGCTGTGTAGATGAGCACTTCCCTGGTGGTCTTTATTTACCGGCCTGTTTCTGGTAACTTAAAATGAAATGTCTCTTTACATGGGGAGGTGAACTTATGGTTTATGTTGTTTGCCAGATCCAAGTTGTTCCATTGCAAACCCTGTGGAGAAATTAATGTGAAAACTCAAACATTAAACAAATAAAGCCCCTGGAGTTAGCATTAGTTTGCTTTCATTTAAAAGAAACCTCAGAGTTTCAGGTCGCTCTGTAGGAGCCGTAAATGAATTACAGAGAGTAGTGCAACGGATATACAGCAGGTTTTGTGCGGTGGGGGGGGGGGGGGGGGGAGCGAGGCACATGTTACGGTGTGTGATACTATTCATGGGGGCAGTGAGGCAATGGGGGGATATTATGTTAGTGGGAGGATTATTGGGGTTATTAGTCTTGTGCTACTAACCTCAGTGAGGGAGAGCTGCAGAGATATCATGTCACTAAAGAGAGCCTCCTTAAATGGACACCAGGTCACGCCCCGACACAGTAACCTCTGGAAGCCAGCGAATCAGCAAAGCACACTGCTGTTTTTAAAGAATAAATATTACAAAGAAAACATGTTTAATTCTCGCCAGGATCAGCTCCAGGTTCCTGGTGAGTCAACCGGGGGTTTGGGAAATGGAGTACTGAAATATTTATCAGAGTGTTGCATATTCAGCTGAGGGTCCTTTCTGCGTGCTCGTGTGATCTTTCACAACACGTTCACAAATTAAATATTTATGGCATTTAAATAAAAATGCGAGTGCCGGGTCTCACCGAGTGGTAGCGTATGTGTATGAGTGTATGTCTGTCCGAGTGTGTGTTTGCCCTGCGCCTGAGTGCATGAGGGGAGAAGCAAGCCCTGTGCTATCTGGGATGATTGGTGTGGAGTCCCAGGAGGTGGGGGTGTGTTGAGCCTGTCAGGATGGAGATATGCGACTCACCTCCCTATCTACTCATTCACAGAGACCGGAATCAGCCTCAGCTTAACCAGTGCGCTGTGGTGACTGAGGGGGCTGCAGCAGACACAAAAAGAGCAGTGTGCCTGACCTAATGCTGCAGTAAGCCACCACGCACACAGCTGTACGTACGGGAACAAACCGAAAACCTCTGTTCTCTGCTTCATTACATTAAACATTTTTTTTTTTTATGATTTACACATTAAATTGTTATGTATTCATGTATTTCCATATTAAACTACATTGTTTTTTGTACAGTTACAGCCAAATACAATGCTTGCCAATATTCTCTGAATAAAAGGTATGCAGCCAGCATCATACTGCAAATAGCTCTGAGGAGAGAACTGCTATTGTCTAGTATCTTGTGTAGCGTAGCATTTCCTGACACCACAGTTTTCGGGGATCAAAACAGCATGGCAGGTGGAAAAGAAAAAGTTTATACGTTAATGCTAATGCTATTGTCAGAAAAACCTTGTGTCAACCAGTTTGCTGACTTTATACTTGCACTGTACTTGCACCACTGTAATGCTGTATTATCCAGCCATCCACACTCTATTTTGCTGATCCTTTGAGGATAGTGGTGGGGAGCTGGAGCTCATCCCAGCTGACATTGGGTGTAACTGGCAGGGTACAACCTGGACATGTCACCAGTGTATCACAGGCCCAGCATCCTGAGACAAACAACCATTGGTCTAATTAGAGGCTCCAATTAACCAAACCCATTTCGAATATCTTTGAATTGTGGGAAGAAGCCCGAGTACCCAGAGAAAACCTAAACTCCCCACAGAGAGACCCAGGATCTGTACCGGGAGCTCACTGCACCACGAGCCGCCAAATGCTTTAGCATGTCAATAACCATCCAGACAAACAGGACCACATGAGACCTGACAGTCATGTCGTCTCCTGCTTGTTATAGTCATCCTCTCAAGGGACCACTAGTGCAAGACAAGAGTCACTAGGTCAAGGTTAGCCAAGACAGCAACACCTGTAGCCAGCTTCTTTACAAATTACCTGGTTGCAGTGACATCAGCCCTTTTAGCGAGGCTCTCAAAATGGAGCCCCACATCCCTGTGGACGTCTGTCTGACTTGGCCTCACAGAAACTGAGTTAAGAGAATCTTGGGAAATTAGGGGAAACTCATTGTGTCATTACACAGTATTTATCACTGTATGTAGGCAGAAGCAATAACAAATAATGGCTGAAACTAATATTGGATCCCCAAGTCCTGTTTATTAGAGCCAATGAGAATCCCTAGTGTTGTGGGTAAATAAGATTAACGCATTACAGTTTCTCCTCAGCTTGTCGCTAATTTCCAAAGGCCAAATGCCAGTGTGCTACTCGCTCACTAATGACACATGAGTCGGTTTTATAGCACTTTTCAAATTCAACAGCAGCAGCGCCGATCTAATTACAGCGTGTTCACACCACATCCTTTGTATCGTGGGAGATGACTTTACCGAGTTTCCCCAACATATGCACATTCAAGCCAGGTACTGCACGTTACCTTCCAAGCATGACAAAGCGTGTCTGTGGCTTTTCACCGTTCCCGTGGGGCGAACTCGAGGTGCGGGTCACCTCGTGCTGTGAGGAGAAGGGGGGGGGGGGGGGGGGGGTGGAGGGGAAGTGCTCAGGTTCTGCTTTCACAGTGGCACCGTGAGCGGAGCCGACCCACTGCGACAGGGACATCGAAAATGAGCCATACACAATTAGGATAGAGATAGTCAGCAGGTGGGAGTGTTTTGTGCGAAAAATAATACCTCATCAACATCAACCACCGCTATTACAACAAGACAGAATGCCGCTACTGATGAGTGCAGCCCAGCATGGAGCATGCCATAAATAACCATATGATACCTCCGAGGTTTGAATCACCCTCTTATTTCCGACAACACAGCGTGGATATGAACACAACTTAACAAACAGTGTGATCTCAGGTCCATTTTCTTCCCCCGCGTCCTAAACCGGCTCTTTACTGATGCGGTGTCAGATGAAACTCCTGTTGACAAGCACAGCCTGGCAAGAGGACAATCGACCTCCTGGGAAGGGGAGTCTCGGAACAGCTTTGTCTTGAAAACGTAGCACCAGTTCATTAAAGGTTAATGGGGCATTGATGATAAGTTTTATCCACCTCCTCTCTTCTGGACTAATGATGCACTGCCTGCATTGTGACATCTTTCAGGCAGGATGGATGGTTGAGTCCCGGGGATAAGGTGCTGGAGAGTCTTTACTATAGGGGCCAGTGACGCAGTACACTTCTTCAAAAGGAAGGCACCAGGTTTTAAGAGACAGGATTTACACCTCAAAGCATCGGCAGTCTCACCTCAGTAAATCTGTATTGAGAGGATACATCTGAGAGCCTGATATGTTTATAACTCGGCGTCTCTAGGCATTAGCAGTGGTTGCAACACTTCCTTGAAGTGAGACACATATATAAAGCTGCAAAGGTGAGATTAAACACTTGAACTTGAAAGTTAGCTTTAGACATGGAGTCGGGAATGCACCTTACATATTTCATCAACAGCACGGCACTGATTAGAAATAAAAACTGGACCATGGATGAATGTCTAACTTCATTACTTTGTCTGTAAGTGGTCTTAGCTACTGCACCATTTACTTTCATGTGTTTTATAATGGAAAGTGTTGAGGGACTGCACCTTATAGCTCTTGAATTTTTGCTCTGGAGGGAAATTGCCACAGTTGACCTAACTGGCCAATGGTCAGTGTTATCTAACTGCTTTTTAAAGGGAGAGTTTGGAAGTCTTATCAGTTAATATGTTGTAAATATCAAAAATATGTACATAAAAGATCTCCAGCTATGTACATTCTCCATTGCTAAGCGGCAGCTAATGTAAGTCCAATTGACATTAACAGTTTCTTGTAATTCCTGCACAGTTACATGGATGTATGAGTTCTACTGGCTCTACATGGTTGACTACACATGAATCACACCAAAAATATGTCCTGGCATGTGGGATGGTTGTTTTTAAATAGACTCAAGTGTATCTTAAGGCATCAGTGGCTTAATAATCAGACTCCATGCACAACGTGTTAATTACATTCAATCCATTTGCTCATGGATTTTAGAAGCTTTGGAAAAAAAAATTGCGTCTCTTATCCTCACTGCAAATATGAATCTCTAATTGCACTGTTTCTCTAAATGGCCGAAGTAGCCAGCAAGCAAACAACACTATGAATTATTGAGCAAGTCAGAGATGTGCAATGATCCAGGGGTCGAAAACATAGGTTGCCAAACTTCACAGCTCATGACCCCCAACATAACAGTGCAAGAGACCAACGTTATTCCAAAAGATATTGATTTGAGCTAGTTCACAACAAATTCACCTACGTGCCCATGTTACAATACTTCCTGTGGTGCTGTAAACTTACCTTCTGCTTGCTGTCCCTTATCTGTCTGATTCACCTCAAGGCTCAAACGAAGACAAAGAAAACCTACAGATGGTCACTATTTGTACGGTCTTATTTTATATTCGTTTACGTTCTAGGTTCGGAATGAATATGGCTCTAATATGATCTTGAGAATTAATTCTAAATTATGTTAGATCTTTTGTAAATTATAGCAGCAACACCATTGGCTTACAAATGCAACACTGCTGTGAGGTAATCTGGCAGCTGAGAAGTTCAGATGCATTTAAGAAAAAAAACACAATATCTCCGATTTAATTTCTTCCTAGAACCCTTTCTTGCAAGTCTTACCTCTATGTCCCTGCATTTTGCATAGATATTTTTTTCACAGTTAAAGAAAATTGGTCAGATTTGACTAAGTAAAACAAGTGAAACATTATAAATAAAGGACATTATAAACCTCCTGTGTTTTCACTCATGGTATCCAATCTCTTGTTCCTTCTTGGACTGTCTCTGCCACAGCATGGGGACACAATCTGGATGGATCAATAGAAAGGCTCAGCGTTTGCCAAACCGACCAGTTCGTCTTCATTCTTGAAGTCTGTGGCACAAAAAGATGGCAAAAATGATAAACAACAAAAATTTCAAACAATGTAACAGATGCCACCTCATCCTTGACAAATAGAACTTTGCTGGCTCACTATAATCCGACTGGTTCCTGCATACATGTTGGACTCACTATCTGGCAGTTGCTAACTTTTATTGAGAAGAGATAATAAGAAGAGAGTAAGTTTAGAATCATATGTTTGACTGTACGAGAAATGGGTTGTGCATGTTTTTTTTGTGTGTGCAATTGTCACCTACATGCCTGGCTTGTTGCATACGTTGTCATGACTGCAGGCCTCACTGCATATCAGCAGCATGTATATTTGTGGTTGCTACTGCCTAACCTGCAGTCTGCACTTTAAATGCTATTAGTGCACTAAACCTTTTCCGAAGTCGCCTCAGTGATTTCACTGTGTAGCTGGACCCGCTGTGAACTACAATCAGGTGCCTTAAAAGGAGGCAAACACAGATCTCCTGTAGCTGAAGGATAAAATCAACCTGTGGCGGAAACAGTGGTGTATCTGCACATGCGCTGGTTCAGCTCAGTCATCAGCCTGCAAACTATTTGTTGCAAATTGCTGTTCATCCGCAAATTTTATTGTTTTGCCGCGGGGCAAGATCCTCTTTGACCTGTTAACCCCTCGGTCGTAAACTCCTCCAGGTCCTCTGGTGGATCAGGAACTCAGGGAAGAAACAAAACATTTAAGTACACAGTAAAAGTTTGACCAGCAATAGTCTAAAGAATCTGTTTTCTATGTAGTGTAGTAAAGAGAAAGGTGATGTGGAGTAAAGTTTCTTAGGGCTTACATTAGATTCTCTAAGCCTTCCCCCATAGACCAAAAATATACTGTAAACTGAACCTTTTTTCTTCCTACAATTTACCAATCATTTCTTGGCTGTCATCTATCAACATTGAATGATTCATTAGCAAACAACGGCATTAAAGGACAGTAATAACACAAAGTAACTGAATAACCTGGTATTGAAGTTGTGCTTTGTGAATGTAGGTCTGAAGGATTTTAACACTTAACTGTCTATAGCATGAAACTTAAATCCTCATCCTGTGAGTGCAATATCCAACTGAATAATGTGCACCATGCTTTATTGTACCTGCTACCATGGAATCCTCACAGATGGCTCACACTGTAATCTGTCAAACTATCCTGCTGTTCATAGTTGAATATTGTGCTTATTTGTATTTAGAGTGTGTGTGTATCGGTGGTTTGCTGCAAATGCAAACCTAAAACTGGCCAAGAGCGGATGTCTCTGAGACCACAGCATAGGGGTGTAATACTGAGATACTCATACAACTATTTGCATAGAGCAACTACCAGTTACACAAACTGCTCATTGAGATGGTGAAGGTAGAACGCAGTAATATAATTACTAATCTACATTCATTTCATGGAACTTTACTACAGCAGCATCAGATGTGTTGGAGTAGGCTCATCCTTCTTTCCTAGATGTTATGATAGCATCACACACATTTCTTCCGCCTAAGTACAGAGAGACCATCAAATGTAAATGTTTTTTCTTACAAGTGAATGGAATTCTGAGGAATGGATGATGGGTACGGAATGAGCAGCAGTAAGTAGCTGTATATAAACGGTGTTGTGCTAAATTGTGCTGAACATCAACAACTCTTTTTGTTGTATTTCTATGTTACCACTCAATTTGATTCTGTTTTAGGTTTTAAATTGAACTTCAATTGGCTTTATAATGTAACATTTTTTGCTGAGATGTTGATATTATTATTATTCCAACTGTAAATTAGAGATTTAGGCGGTGTGGCCTAGTGGTAAGAGTGGTGGCTCACCAACAAGAAGGGTTGCCGGTTCAAACCCCACTCTCTCCCATCTGCATGCCGAAGTGTCCTTAGCAAGATACTGAACCCCTATATGACCCTTCCTAAATGTTGAGTATACTAATTGTAAGTCGCTTTGGACAAAAGTGTCAGCCAAATGACATGTAATGTAATGTAATGTAATGTAAAATTGATAAACCACAGCCGGTAAAACAAGACTAGTTAACCTAGTTGAGTCAATGCCATCTGGTTGATAGGATTTTGAGCAATAAACATCTGACTAATCCTGATAAATGTGTTCCCTCATCAGAGCATCGTGTGCCATGAGAGGCAGTGACAAGGACAAAGGAGTGAAGACGCCTGCTGTGAGAACTCAACGATGACAGCGTGTTCACTGTCTCCTGACTCACTGTATTTCTCGGAGACTCTGTAACCTCAGAAACCACAGAGGAGACGAGTTGTGTGGCAGCTAATCGAGGACGACTGAGGCCGTGCCAGCGTCGTGCTGAGAAGCTCGTTCTGATTTGAACTAGCAGCAGTGGAGGCTCCAGAGGCCTCGGAGCGAGGAGTCATGGACGAGGGCTGCTACCTCAACCGAAGAGCTGTGGAGGTTTGATTGCCACAGCACAGTTTTAGGGAGCTTTAGTTGAATGTACTTTATTTGTTTGTGTATTGATGGAGTGTTTTGATGTTATTGTAACACAAGTTTGGTTGGGGCTGTTATTTGAGCATTTTCACACTGTCGTCTGTCAGAGCCTCTGATTATCTCTTGATGAAGTGCTTAATTGAATACCTCAGTAATCACTGCTGAGCCCAAACCATTTAGCAGTTGATCCCATGGCTTTCGGTACTTGTTAGTTCCATGTGGTTTCTTGGCTGACAAATGTGCCGTAACCAGCAGGGTCAGCCATTCCATTAGCCGACTGTTACTGAGATTAATGTTGTTGTGATTGTTATAACCTGTACCTGTGTTACGGGTTGAGAGTGGATCGGGCTGGAGGTCCAGTCTTGTGAGGAATGCTCCTGTGCAGGCTGTGGTGGGTGTTCGGAGACTGGTGCTGATCACGTGTTAACCCCGACGGTCGCCCCTGTGTCTTCTAACAATGGTAGCCAGGTTTCTACATCACTTACAAACCCAGCGGCAGAAGGAATAATTAATTAGAATGGTCCTTTGTGCTCCCCTGTGCAATATTGTCTTGGCTGACTTTGGCCTTGATCAGCTTTGCTAGAGGAAAATGTTTTAATGACTTTCTGATCAGTTTTTCTCATTCCCTCCTCCCACGGTGGGACACCCGAATCGTACCTTTTATAGGGATTTGTCAGTGACTGATTAAAAACAAGGTAATTTAATTGCCATTGTGTTCGAAGGCTGCCGACTTCTTCTCTGTACAGGAGAGTGATTCATTGGCTTCTCGAAAGTTACCCTTTGAATTCTTGTTTTTCCAACTTTCTTTTTGCTGAAGCTACACATAACGATCCAGGCAGAGATCGTGGATAAATAGCTATTCTGAGCTTACTGAGAGCTGTACGGCCCGGGGGGTGCGCATGTGCCCTAATAGATGGGTGGTGATATAATACTTCAGTTTTGACAGCAAATCTGTTCTTAAGTTGCCGTGACAGCCAGTCAAACTCATGCCAGGAAGCTATCAAATGGAATGGATTATTCGCTGCGTTCGCATGTCTACAGACCAAACTGAGACGGGCATGACACAGTTCTCCGGCAGCGGTTTGTTGGGGTGGCGTGCTGCCAGGGAACAAAGGCCCCAGCTCGGCGGGCCCGTGTGACCGAACAACGGGGAACAGCTTCATAGTCGCGGCTCAACCTTCAAAACTTGTGCAGGTGAAGACAAACAGCCGCGCACGGCCGCAGTCGCACTCCCCGTGTGGAAACACAGCTGCTTACTGTGCTTGTCGCAGGAGGGAATCATACCAATTAATGTCCTCGGGATCCTTCCTTCCTGGTGAATTAGGATGAATTGCAGCGCTGGTTCTCTCTCAGAATCTTTCACAGTGCAGTCTCTGAACATCAGTGTATCAACATCTGCAGAGAAGGGCCATGTGTGGGGACAGAGGCTTGCAGCTTCATGCAGTATTGATATTAGTCCTTAAGTGGTCTCTGCGCTTCCCTTCCATTCATTGAAATAAACATCCATTTCACTGTGGTACTTTTTCTATGCAATAGTCATGATTTAAACGTGATCCATCATTGCTTGAACACCAGTTTGATTAACATTTGACAAGGCTGTGCTGGTATAATGAGACTTCAATTTCCTGCAAAGTGGGTCCAAACTTTTACAGCACACGTGAGCATAAAAAAACCACACTGTAAATAATAAAAAAGGACCAAATATGAGTCAGCAACGTAAAAAAAGACTTGTTCATCACTCATTAATGTAAAATACCACATACTTAAAACAAGCACAGGAATCCACATCCCTGCATGTTAAAAATTCTGGACGACTGCAACTTTCTTTTTAGTTCTGTATCAACGCTTAAATTGGTGCCCAGGGGCTGCCGGTGCAGGAGTGAGCAGCATTAGCTTTCCTCACCACCACCCTGGCCCCTTAAAGACTTACTCCCACCAGTAAACATATTGGCTGTTTTCACCAAGTTTCCCAGTCTGTTTATTCGTGCCTCTTAAAAAAAATTAAAGCAGCCAAAACAAGACACTTATCAAATTCACTCATTTATTGATGTCAGGGTGCAGGAAATGAAAAGATTACCTCCCAAATGGGATAAAAAACGTCTGTCTATATATTAAAATATGCATGTGTGCAGAAAGAGCGTAACCCGGGGGAGAGGCAGCAGATGAAATGAGCCACTACGAAATGACACCTCTATCCCAGATAAAGTGAAAACTGTCTCTACAGAAATTCAATGTGCTGCCCATAATGATCTAATTTGACATGTCGGATTTTAAATCTCCAACTTTCTGAGTTAAAGGCTTTTTGCTCAAACTTTTCTGAAATGTGTTCTCTCACCATTCCATCTTTGAAATTTCCCCGGCCCGGTGTCTGCCTGCAGTGAATTAGATTGTCCGAGGCTGCTTGGAAGTGCACAATGGCTAATGTTTACCAGTCAGTCTAATTTGTTCATCTTTTTATCTGCATCTTTATGCATCCCGTTCCTCCTTATATAACCTCCTAGCCTCCTTTCTGCCTATTCTTCCTGTCTTTTGCATGGAATGGGGATGTGGCTGTTGATCAGCATGGCTCTGCGGCACTTCGTGAATTCCGTGGTCATAAAGTGTTGCAGAAGTTCACGCTCAGGTCAGTGAAAGAAGCAGTTTATACTGAATAAAAGCTGAACCTTTACTCAATTTCCAGTCTAAAAGCTGAGAATACTCTCCACCTGTCTCTGCTGTGTACGTGCTGTAAACTACAGTTGTTGGAAAACAAAAATATTTAAAGTTTATTCCCCACAAATAAAGATATAGTATCAATTTGGTATGTAAGAATCCATCCATTATTAGTCTGTCTGTCTGCGTGTGGAACGCATATCTGGAGAAGCGTTCATCTGGTCATCTTCACATTTGGCATGTGTATTCTATATGGCCCAGGATAGTGCAGTGTCAAATTTAGTGTAAGTGAAAAGAAGGATCATTCCTTTTAGCAATTTGTTTGTATAGTAAGAGTTCCGGTCCAAAGATTGTGTCGCTTTTTTAAAAGAGCTCTGAAATTAAAAACATTTAAGCAGTAAGTCATGAAAACAGCAAGAACGGTAACAAAGCAAATTCAGAGTCATTTTATGATAAACATTGGTATTAAAATCGTCATCACAATTAAACCAGGTGGGTTGAACACAAAGTTTTCTAACTTCACTCTGCACCATCGACTGGACACAATTCCCTCCCTCGTCGTCTATTTTCTGTATTTATGTCATAAAGAGGAAGCAATATTAAAATAAGACTGTTTCATAATAATAATTTATATAGCGCCTTTCAAGAGACCCAAGGACGCTTGACATGTGTCACTATAAGGACAAAAAGATTTTAAAAAACTGTTAAAAGCTTCAATAAACTTGCAGGAGATGATTCAGTAAGACAAGATCAGTGGGCGTAAAGTCACTTGCTATATACTCAGCAGTATAGATGGTAGTTAAGATCAGCCCCACCTTCACCAGCTGCAACATTAAAGTGATGTACACGTTCATGCCTCAGTGATGAGTAGGCTCGCTTTTGTTTTGGATACTTTGAGAAAGTGCGCAAGGACACATTTAGTTTGATGCAGCGTTTTCCCTTGTGCTCCCAAAGATACTGTCATGTCATAAAAAATAATGAGTAATTTTAATGTGTAATTAAACTAATTAATATATCCATGCTTCCTGGGGGCATCAAAGAACCGATAGGAATTCACTCTGCCTGTGCAGCTTCTAAAAGCCTTATCAGCGGGTGCAGCTAAATCAGCCAAAGAGTTTACGTCTTTCATTGACAGACAGTGTGTCTTCATAGACATTGATCCACTTTCTCCTTTTTATTGTTCTTAGAGGTTCTGGATCAGGTTTCTAAAGCCACCACTTCCTTGTGCACATGTTAGTTTATTAAATTTGCATGACTAGGACATGTTCCAGCATCTACTGTGGGCAATTGTTGGCTTAGTAGTGATGAATAATTAATGGCAATTAAGCTGTTTGTACTGTGTAGCGTGATTTTACAGTTTGGCAGGGCATATTTTTCTGAATGATTAAAAATAGGGTAGCGACTCACATGTGCCTCATGTTCTTTAGACTTGATTACATTTTTTAAGGTTAGCCCACATAGCCTAGAGGACTTTGAGCATTAATAATGCAGCAGTAGTGTTTCCTCTGGAAAGATAAAGTGGAGGAATGGCTTCCTGAGCAGAGAGTGAAGTCCCAGTTCTTCCGTGTTGTTATTCCACTGTCTCTCCATCTTGGTGCAGGCCCAATTTCATGTCGGGTCCTTCCAGTGACACTTTTGACATGTTTGTAAAGCGAAATGGTCCGGCCTGCCCACCACGGTGCTGTTAAACCAGAAACACAGCGCCTTGTCTACATCACAATAACATATATCATTATATATGGGCTGGCACAATGCTACATGACTAAAATACTAGCCATGCAAACTAGCTGCTAGCCACCATGATGGCTTGATTGTAATGCAAGACCGATCCTGCAGCCGTAAAATAAAGTTCACTGACCAAATCATTCCTTTTATCTTTTGGATTTGTTGGCCCTCCTGTACACATGCTGACTTTATTCATCTAAGCATCTGCATGTTTAGGGGTTTCATTTATTAGGCTTTTGCTGAAAACACAATGGATGTGCTCATGCAACATCTATTGGTAGTACATATCTTATATGTGACCTTTGAGAGAGGTCAAAATAGGTGGCAATAATCACATGATCAAATGTGTTGTGTTCTAGATATCCCAGTTCATTCTATTTAAAAGGACTGGAATTACATTTACTAAGTGTGGTCCTTTTTTCTCACAAAGTGGATTCATGTAACTACATATATTCACACGGTCTCTTTTTAATTCGACTCTTACTACACAAATATTTGCTAGTGATGTTCATGAATTTGGACTGGGTAGTGTCTCAAATAAAGTTCTGTGCATTAACCAAAAAGAAATTCAGAACATTACTAAAATATTTACAGACTAGTTAATTAACCCATTCAACAAGCTAAGAGCTTCTGTTTGACAATAGTATTGTGGTGAAGAGAAAGAAAAAATTGTACACATTTACTAGTTCTGACACAAAAACTGAATACCTGCCATTGGGCCTTGCTCTGCTTTTCTTGGGCATGCACAAGTTAGAGAGCTATAGAGCTAGCCATTATCTACTTGTGTGCAATTATCAGAACACCAGCCACAGCTTCCTCTGCCACCATTCATTACAAATATGGATATAAAATAGGTTGTTTAGCCAGTAATGGTGACCAATCAGACTGAGTGCAACTTGTTATAACTGTTATAACAATCACAACCATGTGCTACCTGTTGCATTGTGAACGCATTCAAAGACTTAAAATTGGCTTTCTTTTAATGGCAGAAAATTGGATGAGTCCCAGCTGGAAAGGACAGGTGATTATGATGCTTGCAGGTAGTGCCTTACCGCCAGGGAGAAATTCTGAATTCAACTCCCTCGCAACACCACAAATAGGTTTTCTTACTTGTATAATTGTACAGATGTAATAAAGGCGACAAAGGGTCATTCGAGTGAACTTCGGATGTTCTGGCTTGCAGCTAAGCTTATTGTCTGCATGTGGCTGTTTGATATTTAGCACATTGAAATTCTGGCTGGAATCAGTCTTTTCATCTAACTCGGTGCAAGAACGCAAACGGCCATGTCAAACCAATTAGGTCTGGAGCCTTCTCATTAAGTATTACAGAAATACCCCTGCTTGCTTTTGAAATGATAAACGTCACCAGGATCCGTGGGCAGCCCAAAATATAAAGCTTTCAATTGTATTCACTTAAGAAAATGACAACGGACAATTTAGGTGAGGTGGAGGTGACTAACAACATCAAATGCACAGACAAAATTATTCAGCTGCACTTGAAAGAACAGTAAAACAAACAGGGTTTAAGAAGTGGCACAATCCCTCAAGCACTAGATGCCACTAAAAAATTATGCAAACTGTAATTATACAAATTGAATATCAACAGATTCTCAAACCACTGAAAGCAGTGGCTAGTGAATGTTGTGTGTAGAAACTCGATGTGAGCGTTGAGGATGGTGCAACACCAAACTGGGTTTTCTTGAGACATGTCCCAAAAAGAGGCACTGCAGAATGTGACGAAACAGCTGTCAAACTCTTGTCTCAGCCTGAAACAGGACACTCACATCCCATCACTCACGAACATTCCAGTATTAAGTTCACATCCTGACAGTCGCTTTCTGTTTATCAGGGTACTTGTTGAGAAGACATCACAGCGTGGACAATGCTAATGCTGAAACCTTACACAATATGTTGCAAAGCAGCAGCTAGTGAAATAGCTTGCAGTGTCTTGCCAGTGGTGGATTGGTAATGATGAATAGGACAAATCCCGGTGGGTTTCAGGTTCACTGTGGCCTAATTACAATAGTAAATCACGGTGCATCAGTCAGAGCCGATAGAGCTGATGCACTTACAGTCTATCTGTGTTAGACAAACATGGACAGATTATTGATCATTCCTAGAGGGCAAACACCCCGGAGCCCAAGTGGGCCTGAACCTTTGCATGATGTTACAGACCAGGACTGTCTGTACATGAGGGTTTGTAATTGAACTCTCCTAGACACGACCTCGAGTGATTAGAAGAGAAAAATGAGAAAGGGACGAGGGGACTCTAGAACAGCTTTTCAAGTCTCTTTCGAAGCTGGATGCAAAAACACTAAAGAGATAAACACAATGAGCAGAATTTGACAAGATATTAAAGAAATACCAAAAAGAGACAAAGATAAAAAAAAAGATTTCAATCGAATATATCAGAACTACCAAGAGACACAAATCGAATGTGATGGGACACAAAGCAGCCACTAAGAAACACATAATGACCTGTGTTTCTACCTGTGGGTCTTGATCTAATGTGGGAGAAGTGGGCAGCTTGTATGTGTCTGTAGATACCCAGGGACCAACTGTCTCTTAATCAGTACATATAAATACAAAACATTGTGGCTCTTCCTCGAATAATCTGCTCTGCACATGGAGATGGAGAAGTAAACTGAAAAAGAAAAGAAAAACACTGGAGCAGAGTGCAGACAAGTGCAGCAGAGATAGATCGATTCCATACAGGTGGGCACTGCAGGGGCCAACATTCATACCAGGCTACTGTTTTAACTTTCAGGACTGTGCTGGTCTGAACAAAAGAAAGGTCACACAAACACTCACTAAATGATTTAAAACCCCAAGCTGTCAAATCAATAACAATGTTTCTCACATAAGTGAAAAATCAAAACAGTGCCAGCTCCCCATTTTATTTTATTTATTACCGGCCGTGACAGGTATTGTTTCACCTTGTGTGTGTGTGTGTGTGTGTGTGTTTGGCGAGTGGCAAATCATGGCAAAATGGGGTCCAGGAGACACCTGCTCTAGTGGGAACTAATATAGAGGTATTTTTGAGTACAGCTACTGTCTCTCTGTCTGTCTGTCAGTGGAGAGATGTTATCACATAGCTGTGCCAGATGCTGATACAGGTGTGTTTGGAATAAAATGAAGGCCAAGTTGGAAGATGGGGGCTGTCTGACCCATCATTACTGAGTACTCATGTATTAATGTACTAGTATCTACTATGTAGTTATGGGTAGTATGATCCCACTGAACTAGTTGTCAGTGTTGTATTACACATTGAGTTTCCCACATGGTTTGTTATTTATTTATTACAAGTAATTCATCTGTAGAATCTGTAGAACTGCAAACACTCAGTGTGTCTGTAGATGTAGAGGTGTCTTGGTAGGTTGCTTTACTGCAGCTTCAACTGTTCAATCACCCACCAATACCCCTTATGGCCCCCCACTGGTCACCCTTAATCTATATAACTGGCTTCTCTGGCTTTGTCCAATTCAGATGAAAGGGCTACTTTATTAGACAGCTGTGTGTTATGAGCTGAGACAAGAAGTCAAAGTAAAATGAAAGTTATAATTAGGGTTTGCAGGGACTTCACAGGATTCAGTCATAGAATATTTCTCCAATGGTCATAAAGGTTGGCGTGGTGTACCAGTCGAAGTGGCATGGCATGGTGGTGTAGTTGTGGGTGAAGCGAATGAGAAAGGCGGGCCTAACCTCAGTCTCGAGCAGGATTGGTCAACTGAGCTACACACACACACAGCCCCTGCGCTGTGCCACACACTCGCTCAGAGACACGGGCAGTGACTGAGACTTGAGCTCTTCACCGTGCAACAGCCAGTTAGTGACTCTGTGGAACAGTGGAAACAGTGGAAACACAGAGTTTCTCTGGTCACATCTGCTCAGAGATCAGCGGCTTCATGATCACAGCAGAAGCTGCAGGTGGTTTGTACCGAGCTGGAGTTTCTGTTTCCTCCTCCTCTCGGCTCGCTCCTTGTGCTCAGTACAACACGAGACGTGACGCTCACAGTCAGGACTACTGACACCTAAATCATCCCAATAAAAAATAACCTTAACTAACCCTCTGAACTTGAACTAGTTCATTTTAAGTGTGAACTGGCTCAACGCTGCAAACAGCTACTGGACACCAGCATTGAAAGGCAGAAGTAGTAGGGCTGGATCATTACACTCCTGTGACCAATCCTGCATGAGACTGCGGTTAGGCCCGCCTTTCTCATTAGCATAAGGACACTGCAAATGCAAAGGAAATGTATCAGGGAAAAAATAAATGTTAAAATATATTTAAGACATTTCTTTTGACATTTCTTTTGGTATTAACATATTTATTTATTTATTTCTGTATTTATTTATTTATTTCCATTTTTATTTATTCATTTATTTATTTATTTCTGTATTTATTTATACATTTATTTATTTATTTATTTTTACTTATGTCATGTATGGTCCTCCATAATATTTCTGATGCTGTGAACAGGCAGCAGGGTATACTTGGGACATTGTTGCACATTATAAACTAAAATGTTTTCAATTCCTTGTTTTTGTTGCTGTTATAGACTTTTAAGTGTCAGTGTTTTGTTTGCTCTGTCAAATATGGGGGTTTTGACGTTAAAGCCCAATTTGAAATGTCATTATGTCACCAAGAATGGATATGCCCCAATTTAAGCATTTAAAGTGTCCACAGCCACTAAAGTTCAGCTGTCCCCTACTTCCTGATCTGCAATAAGTCAAATCTTCTCCGTTTTGTTTGTCTTTCTGTTTATCATGAAGTGTTAAATTTAAGTGCACCTAATGTAGATATTTAACCTATTGTTTATTGCATTTACCTGACACGTCATACACCAATTCATTTTTATTAATCATTCATTATTGTCATGGTTTTTGTGTATTAAAATGCATTCTTAAAATAAAAACATAAAGGCAAAGACATGCATACATTTTTGTATCTTTTGCATTGAATAGGAAACACCATACAACATGTAAAAACACAACTTTGTTTTTGGTTCATATAAAAAAATGTTAAGCCTGTACAAGTTTACACTGAGGTGTTACCCACATCTCTTGGTTGGTCTTTGCAGCCCGGACCAAAAGTGCACCAATGAAACAAAGTGTTATTCTCGCCAGTGGATGTTGTTATACCTCCAAATTTAGAGAACTGGCAGTAACAACAATGGGAGCAGTGTGCTGTGTGCTGCCAAGCCCGGAGCTTAAAAAAACAATCACCAGTCTCTCAGTCTAAGCTGTACATCTCCTTGGGAAGCACTGTGCACCTCTAGGTGCTTCTCATCTCTCTGATCACTTTCCACTTGGTTTTCTTTTTCTCTGACCTCTCTCTGCACACATTGTCCTTTCAGAGGAACAAGTTAAAGCCCAAGTACGAAAAGAGTGAGAAAGTGCAAAGTAGTATGAGTCTCTGATAATTAGACAACAATTTCCTTTCCATGCACACTCCCTGCTCAGGGGGATGGGGGTCAGTGAAGCCATTCAGCCACAGAGCAGCTCAACATTCAGAGCTGTGGTAGCAAGCCTAAAGCTTCCCAGCCTTGTGACTTTTTTTTAGGAGTTATTTCTATTTTCTTACACTGATTTGCATAAGTTTATGCCACCATATGGCTTTTAAAGATTTTTTTGTTTAGTGCAACAGCTCCTGTCGACACTTCAGCAGTTAGAAACACAGAGAAAGACTTGGCAGTGCACTAAGTAGACACCAGATCCAAGCAACATGGCTCCGACATCACACCCCATCTTATCATCTTCAATGATTTCCACTGATCCCTTTTTCTCCAAAGCCGACTCAGGATAAACCCTCTTAGAAATCACTCGATACATTCTGCTTATAACTTATAGTCTGGCATTAGAATCATTGAGCATAGCCTTTGCCAAGGATCTATATAACACGATTCATCATACGGTTGAAAGAATGGGTTCTGATACTGCCTGCAAGAATCAAGTGTGACTTGTGTGATGTTTGCACAGGCACCAGATGCAAGGGGATCATTGAAGCACAGGGGGTTAATGAAGACTTCCTGCCACTCATCCAAATGTAATTATATGTCTCACTCAAGCTTAAATGCGCTCTTGATTTTTTATATTTTAACATTCATAGAAAATATGTTGAATAAATTATACAGAAATACAGTTAATGACAGCAACAAACAAAAGAACATTAAGGAGCTGCTGGGAGTTATACATTAATTAAGCAACTACATTATATTGTGTTGTATATTGTATTATTTTGAAATGTTCCTGTCTCCGGTAACAATTAGGAAATAAGTGTTTTTCATTTACACTGATTAAACTGCAATATAATATCTAATGAAATCCTCACATGTTCACTTTTGTTCTCAACAGTCTCATTAAGAAAGATAGATTTTAATATTTGATAGAAACCTTGTGCGTAGGCTGTGCTATAATTGTTCTTTTTTGTACATTCTTGATGATACTAATCCATGCATGTCTTCCTCTTCATGTGAGTAGGTTATTTTCATACTTAGATATGTGTTACTGTGAATACATCTATAAGTTGGTGTAGTGAATTGTGATGTGTAGTACAGTAGCTCTGAGTACTGCGATGAGAGGGAGGCCATCACCTTTAACAAACTCAAGTTGAAACTTAATAGCATTGAATAGAGAAGGAAGACAGCTTTCATTGTCTCACTCTCCCTCTCTCCCACACAAAACACACTAAAAGTCTGTCACAGTCAGAGTGACCAACAAAAGCACCCAGAGAAATCCTACCCATGTCAGTGGCTGGTGGCCATCCATCAAATTAAGATTAAGATTAAGATGCATTTATTAGTCCCAAACACATGCACAGACATGCACAGGCACACTCATGCAGGTAGGGAAATTTAACCTCTGCTTTTGACCCATCTGGTGCAGGACACACAGAACAGTGAGCGATCATGTACGGCGCCCGGGGAGCAGATGTTGGGGGAGTAAGGTGCCTTGCTCAGGGGCACTAGACAGGGTAGGGAGAATCTTGTTGGATTTTTGGACAGATCAATCCAGGTTCGTCTTTGATGTTTCTCGGTGGAGTCAAACCAGAGACGAACCAGAGAACTTCTCTGCCCATAGTCCAAGTTTCTGCCACTAGACCACCGCCTCCCTTGTTTACCATCTTCAGCAGGCAGGCTTGATTTTTGAATAAACTCTGTGACAATGCTTTGCTGTGCACAGTCACTCGTCTCCCTCAGCCCTGGCAGCTCATCTCCAAAAATCTAGCATCTGGAGATAAGTCCCATTTAATATTCACACCAAAACTGCTTTCGCCATGCGCTGAACTGTGGAGATCCTCGATACATTTTCTCTGCATGAGGTGTATGTGCGAATGCAAAGGTCCGGGTGAGGGCCTCCTTAGTTTCTCCAGGCCTTTCTGGCCCCCTAGTATAACGTCTGCAAAAGTCATTGTAAGCACACGGCACGGGCTCCCCTTCTGGACTGAGAGCAAGTATGAAGTATGTATGAAGTAAGTATGTAATAATGACATTTTTTCGCGACAAACAAAATTAATAGAATATAAATATTTCAGGATGAAAAAATGGTGCCACGCACGTTGAAAACACAGACAAAGAAGTCAAGATGCTTTTTGGTGTGAAGAGCCTATGTCGTTGTCGATGAGCTGTAAACAAAGTCATGTGATCTCCGCAGTGGAATTAATATGCTACTTCCTGCCTTCACTGACCCAGCCCTCACCTGAATCCTGCGGAGAATTTGTTGTTGTGAACGTGTCTGAGCAGAGAACATCCCGCTGCCACTATCATGTGTGAAAGGCAAACTGCGAAGAGAAAGTCCTGACCCGATTCCTCCACAGGACATGAAACAAGCACACACAACTACACACACGCAAACACACACACACAAATACATAGAGCCAGAGTGGTGAAAACCAATACTGTTTGCTGGGTAATGAGGTATTAATGAGAACCATTTAAAATGAACAAACAATTCTCCAAGTTTAAAAATCAATCTATACACAGCAGCAATCTATAGACATCTAATTGACTGACTGACTACTTAAGGCTCTGTTCTCTTTCTATATCGCACCATGTTCATTTTCATAATTTAGACTGTAAAATGTTCCAAGCAGTCATGTAATTAGAAACATGAGAAAACCCTGCCTTAATAAGGATAGTTGGCTGAAAGCTTTTACATGTTACCTAAATACACAGATATTAAAACATAATTGAGTCGGGAAAGGAAGATAAGGATAAGTCACCTATTGGCTTTAACACATTATTAGGACAAGTATCACAAGGGGGCTGAAGTACACTGTGTGTATAATGCGCCCTTTTTAAGACGTGTGACACATTTGCTACTTGGAGGAACACAAAGCATGATGGGAACCCCGGTGGGGTAGCAATAGAAATCAATACATTTCAGCTGTTTCTTTTTGGTTTGTTTGCTTTATGCTCAACATCTTTCTTTGAACTCGAGAACATATCTTATATGCTCCAGGTCTGTTGATCCAATGACAAAATCCTCCTGCTGTTTACACTGTATGTTGTGAACCTATCAACAGTATGCTGTATAATGATTGATAAGGGCCCCCAGTGTGGCGGTGAGCTTTCTCAATACACCATATGGATTTTCACACCGGCAACAAATGGCAGGGAAGGTAAAATCGATGCATCAATGCATGAAAAGAAATACACTTTCTCTCGTGTTTAGTCCTCATGGAGGCTGACGGAAAAATATTTTTGTCCAGTAAAATTCTGACATCAGTAAGTCTGTTGAAAACAGTGGCTCTCAGGGTCTGTGCTGCTGGACAGGACAGCTGGTCAGACTGCTCAGCAAACATCAGTCTCAGTGTGGACCGAGCGGACTGGACCCTTCAGCATTCACTTTGAAGTTTTGACCAGCACAGATCTTGTATGCTGTAAAACCAACTGATGTTATTTTAGAGTAGCCACACTCTATATTATTCTGAAAATGATTATACATGGCATGTGGAAAAGCCATAGGCCTGTAAATAATGGAGAGAATAGCAAGCTGTCGTCTTCCAAATGTGAAATTCGATGCAAGTCATACTTTGTATAATGTGGCCACATGCAGATAATATGGAGACAATGTCAATTTTAGTAATTAATAATAATAATATTAATAATTTGCAGTTGAGATGCAATGGAAAATGTACCTACTTATACAACATAGTTGCTTCACACTTGGCATATGTATTCTTAGACGTCCTGGGAAGTTGAGGGTAGAACAAAATCTTTATTGATCAAATATGTATAAACAGGCAGTCAGTGGGGGCGGGTAATATGTTTTGATAATTTACACACTGCAAAGGTGCTGATCACTGTCATGGAAACCTCATTCAACACAATCACTTTCTGCTTTGTCTTCATAGTAAAAGCACTATGTTCTGTTTTTTGCTGCTTTGCTTCTTATCAGGTGGAATCATTAAGCTTTTATTTTGAAAGATTGTTTCAATTACGTAGACTGTATATATAGGTCTATTACTTAACACCCCGTTAAATAGCCGACATGTCTTGTTCCCTTTTAGGAAAAACATTAACATAAAAATGTCATTGTAAATAAACCAGGTAGCATGAGCACACCGTTTTCTAACTTCATTCGGCCCCATCGACACATACAATAGAAAGGGACAGTATATTGTGGAGCACTCTCTGACACCAAGGAATAATTCTGATGTTATTGATTCCAAACAGGAAGGTTTGCAACAGGCACTACACTAGTTGCAAAATAATATCAACATTGAATTGTGAACTGGCCGTTGTCTTCTCTTGGCCTCCTCCACATGAGGGTCAGAGTTCAGATTCGCTGGAAAGGAGCACTAGACCTGCTCGACCTGCAGCATCTCGATACAGGAAGATTTAGCGGGACCTGTGCCCTCTGAAATGGATGCTTGCCCGAGGACACATGATAGTTACTATTATTTAAATCATTTATTTCATCCCCCTGGTTGCCTGTGGATGAAGGTGGTGGATTCTCTGCAGTCCCAATGTATGCAGCTGCTCCAAATCTCTGCTGACCTTGATCTGTCATTTTACCCGAGACAAACCCCCACTCCGACACACCTCTGCTAAGCCAATAAGATACCAAATGACCTTAATTAATGGCATTTCACCTCCTCTGTATTTCCCATCAGTCTCCCTCTGAACACCCCCAGGACTTTCTCGTGCGCCCAGGAACATTAAATATTCATAACTCCATCATTTTAATATATTTTACTCAATCAAATGGATGGCAGCAGATAAAACTAACAGCAATTATCTATGTGATAGGGAGATTTGTTTATGTGATGAGTGACAACTGCTGAAACGTGTGGCTGCCACTAGCTCTCCTCTTTGCCTTTTTATTTTATTTCATTTTTTTTTTTTCTTGATAACACAGCATCGATGCTTCCTTCAACTTGAAAGAGAATCGCTGGCACAGCTTGTGAAGAGTTTGGGAAAATTAGATTTCCATTTTTAACAAAAAAAGTAACACAGACCCTCTCGCACTGGCTGACAACATCAAAATTACAAGTGTGCTGCCATCAAAAAGATTGCTGTGGATAATATGGGCTGAAGCCACTGATACCAATGAGACAGTGGTGGAATCCTCTGCTGAGAAAGATGTGTCAGTATTACTGAACTTTAGAACTGAAAGTTACACATCATTTTGCTGGATTAAGTGCTACTCAAAAGTAGAAGCTAAATCTATTTTAACCTTCGTTGACAAGACGAGACAAGAATGTTGGTGGTTGACTAAGTCACAATAATTTTTTTGAACATCATCGTATATATAAGGCCGTCATGAAGTACTGGGAGCGTGCAAGTGAGTGAGTGAGTGAGTGAGTGAGTGAGTGAGTGAGTGAGTGAGTGAGTGAGTGTGTGTGTGTGTGTGTGTGTGTGTGTGTGTGTGTGTATGTGTGTGTGCTCCCAGATAGCTCACCGGTCCTGGGGCTCCGCCCCCCGCCCCGCTCACTCGCTCAGAGACACAGCCTTATTCATTATTCGTGTGCAAGTCGCTTCCAGCCACACATACAATCACACTCTTTGCAAATATGATGAGAGCTAATTGCAGTTTGGTTTCACCGTCACTGGCACGACTGATCAACGTCCTCAGTGTGTTTTGTGTGCGGAGGTGCCAGCAAATGACAGCACCTCATGAGTCATTCAGTTCAGTCTCTTCATCGATGCAGAGTCCACATCGTGATGCATCTAAGAATCAAGACATTTCCAGATCTCTAGTGTGTAACGTGGTGAAACTGAAACCCTGTCAGGACCCTGAATAAAAAATAGAAAACTTGCTCTGCCAGAGTGTCTCTTTTGGCTCATTTTGCTGGTCCCGAGCCTGGATAAAGGAGGAGGGTTGGACGTAGAGCTAGCAATGCCGCCCCACTTAACAGTGTGGCGCACATGATCCTGCGGCGCACCTCATCCTGCGGCGCACATCATCCTGGGGCTCACATCTGCGCACATCGTCCTGCGGCTGACATCGTCCTGCAGCGCACATAATCGTGTGGCGCACATCATCCTGGGGCTCACATCTGCGCACATCGTCCTGCGGCTGACATCGTCCTGCAGCGCACATAATCGTGTGGTGCACATCATCCTGTGACGCACATCATCCTGTGGCGCACTTCATCCTGCAGCGCACCTCATCGTGCGGCGCACATCATCCTGGGGCTCACATCTGCGCACATCGTCCTGCAGCGCACATCATCGTGTGGTGCACATCATCCTGCAACGCACCTCATGGTGCAGCGCACATCATCACCGCACATCATCAGGCGGCGCACATCATCCTGCTGCACACATCATCCTGCGGCGCACATCAGCCTGCTGCACAGCATATCATCCTGGGGCTCACATAATCACTGCATCAGCGTGAAGCAGACATCATCTGGCGCACATAGTCCTGCAGTGCACATCATCCTGCTGCGCACATCATTCTGCAGCGCACATCCTGCAGTACACATCATAGTGCGGCGTACATCACTGTGCAGCGCACATCATCATGCAGCGCACATCATCACTGTACATCATCATGTGGCGCACATCATCATGCAGCACACATCATCCTGCGGCACACATCGTCCTGCAGCGCACATCATCCTGCAGCGCACATCATCCTTCTGCGCACATCGTCCTGCTATGCACATCATCCTGCGGCGCACATCGTCCTGCGGGGCACATCGTCCTGCAGCACACATCATCGTGCGGCGCACATCATCCTGCAGTGCACATCATCACTGCAGCGCACATCATCCTGCGGCGCACATCATCCTGCAGCGCACATCATCCTGCTGCACACATCATCCTGGGGCGCACATCATCCTGCAGCGCACATCATCCTTCTGCGCACATCGTCCTGCTATGCACATCGTCCTGCGGCGCACATCGTCCTGCGGGGCACATCGTCCTGCAGCGCACATCATCGTGCGGCGCACATCATCCTGCGGCGCACATCATCCTGCAGTGCACATCATCCTGCAGCGCACATCATCCTGCGGCGCACATCATCCTGCAGCGCACATCATCCTGCTGCACACATCATCCTGGGGCGCAAATCAGCGCACATCTGCGCACATCATTTCTGCGGTGCATTTCATCATCACTGCACATCATCCTGCAGCACACATCATCCTGCGGCGCATTTCATCATCACTGCACATCATCCTGCAGCGCACATCAGCCTGCTGCACACATGATCCTGCTGCAGACATCGGCGCACATCATCCTGGGGCGCGCATCATCACTGCACATCATCCTGCGCCTCACATCATCACCGCACATCGTCATGCAGCAGACATCCTGCAGCACACATCATCTTGCGGTGCACATTGTCCTACAGCGCACATCGTCCTGCGGCGCACGTAGGCCTGCAGAGCACATCGTCCTGCGGCGCACATCTTCCTGCAGCGCACATCATCCTGCAGCGCAGATCATCCTGCTGCACACATCATCCTGGGGCGCACATCCGTCATATCCTCATGTACTGCACATCATTATACAGCGCACATCATCCTGCGGCACACATCATGTTGGGGCGCAAATCGGCGCACATCAGCACACATCGTCCTATGGCGCACATCATCCTGCGGAGTTAATCAAAACACAAAAACAATGCTGAAAGATGCTAAAATGGTGTGTAGCAGTGAAAGCAAGCAGAGCAGGTGGGTTTTCTCTTGGCTCTTTTTCACTACTCAGTTTACAGAAATTCCATGCACTGCTCACACAAAACATATGTTGGTGCAGCTTTAAACAAAGTTCTACGCTCACGGGTCATTCTCGGGGCATCTCATCTCATTCGCGCGTCCATGACAGCGATCCAGTCTCCAGGTGACGGTAGAAACGAGAAACTGGGTTTATAATAAGCATGTGATGGAATCCCCTTACAGAGTTTAGACTGAAGAAGAAATGAACTCCACCAAAACGCTGCATGATTTCAGAGGGTTGCATCATGAAAACAATGAAATCGAAATTAGGTGACACCGTACTTATAGAGCAAAAAGCACTGAAGCACCTGTGTGTCTGTGTGGTCCTCCACAGCACAGCACTACAGGCCACTTAGTGCAGCAGGGTTTCAGCATGACAACCTCTCACACTGGTAAAAAGCCTCTGTCTGTGTGTGTGGGCTCTGTACTAGGATGGAGAGGATTCTTGAGGATCTGATTGGGTGTGAATGAAAGCCTCATAAAAAAACTCTCTAGTTTCACTAATGCATATCACTTTTTCTCTCTTTATAATTTTTTTTTTAAAGAATCCATCTTCTTTTCTGCCTAAATTCCCCAAATCTACAGCAAATTCCCTAAACAAATACTCTTGAAAAGCCTCTCACTGACATATGTTGTGTCATGGAAATTATGTGCATTTTGCTTTGAATGTTGAACCAAGGCTCAGTTTCCTAATCCAACAGGGGGTATTTACATCCCCAAAATGTGAGAAATGTCTTCTTGATCTCTGCTCATCCTCGCGAGCAAACGTGCACGCTCTCAAAGCGGAGGAATGGCTGGTGCCCATAGGCTGGTGGCGCATTACTGTGCATGCGAGGGGTGTTTTCACGCGTCACCAGTGGGCGCTTCTTTCCTGCGCACAAAGAGAAAAGAGCCCGGGGATGCGCACAATGTTGAGTCTCCGCTCAGAGGCGCCGCTGTGCTCGTCCTCTCCGCGCGTCTTGGCAGCGTCTTGGTGGAGGAGAGCAGTCCGAGGAGGTCGAGGAAACGTCCCGGTGTGAGCGCGCCTCGTCGCCCCCGCAGAACCAGCACAGCACAGTGCTCTCTCTCATTGTGGAATTTACCGAGGCAATCTTTTCTTTTTGTATTTTTTAAAAGAAGGCGCACTTGGAAGGAGCAGAAATTAAGTGCCCGAGGAGCGCGAACGCTGGAGCCGGAGCACAGAGCCAATCTCCACTTCCTCTCCTCTGGCTCCCGACAAGGCAAGAGTTGCGGTGAGAGATGTCACCCGCTCACTAGATCCAGGAACAACCCGTCTGCCGAGGAGAGTGGGATTTACTATCAGAGCAGTTTCATGGAGAGGAAAAAACAGCGCATCCCGTAGAACAAGTAAGTGTCCGCTCAGCCAACGGTCACACGCACTCCTGCGCGTTATTTCCTTGGTTTTTCATGTGTGTTCCGTTAAGTTTGCTGCATGTGCTTTGCGAAGAGGAAAACTAGGACTTAATTTAACACAGGATGAAATAAAAATACATTTGTATAAGCCTCATCCCCGTGGGGAGATGTCTTTATCGTATTCTCTCAAAGGGTGCACAGAGGCACAGTGTGCGTCGTGCCAGTGGTCACACATTCACGATGCTGATGAGTGCGTTTCTGGTCGAGCCCCAAATGGTTTGCACGGTCCTACTGGGATTTCTACTGTTGGGGCTCATTTCCCTCATCTGGGACGAGGTCCATATGTTGCTGCGCTGCTCAGCCACACAGAGCAACAGCATCAGGACCCCCCCACCCCTCCAAATTGTTTTAGGGCAATTATCAGAGTCTCTGCAGAGGGAGCAAAGGCCTGAGCTCATGTGGATTTTCTTAATGGTCATTTAATTGTGTCTAAATGACCTCTAACCTTATACCATTCTGATATTTGTCACCCCCCCCCCCCCCCCCTCACTAAAGACCCTCACCGGATTATGACAGTGGCAGCCTACTGGGGAGTGTTATTAAAATAAATTAACAGCTCACTTTTTTTTTCTGGAAAGCCAAATATTTGGCCACCAGTGGTCTCTTCTCTTTTTTCTTCCTTCCACACAGACCGTAAAAAGATAGAACAACGAGAAATGCTCAGACTGCTCCATCTACAAAGTATCCTGGTATTCATCTGGGATTTCAATGGTCTCCACCCCCCCTCCTTTTATTCATGCTTATTTATAGATCCTTTGCACATATTAGCCAAATGAGCGGTGGAACACATCTTTTGAAGTCAGGCAGTGAATTATCCTATAACAAAGCAACAACCAGCATGTGGATGAGTTTGTACTGTTGAAAACCCCGGACTTGGATTGAATGGCAGAGGGGAGGAAAAGAAAAAAAATGTAAAGAGGCTTCCTGAGTGTCTGCTGCTCCTCATCCTTGACCTCCAGTCATGTGTTTGCTGCTGTATCTGGGATGTGGGTCCGGGGATGTGCGTGGCCGATGATGGGGGTAGAGAAATGGATCGCTGCTCCCCCGCTCTTTTAAGTGCACTTACTCTCCTACCCCTGCGTTAGGCAGCAGCTGAGGGATGCAGCCGTGTTTAACATCGCAGAGGGAGTCACTGGGGGCGTCCTGCTGTCTTCCAGGGATTCATTGATTTTTCGCATGAAAATACACAGCTGTATGATGTCTGCAGAGACGTCCTGCCCAGATGTTTGGCCATAGACTGTGGTAAATAGTTAAATTTGACAAAATGTGAAATTACAGTTTTTATGTATTTTGTGTCAAAAGCTAATTAATTGTGCTGTCTGTGCTTTTCCTGAGTAGATATACTGTATTTTACGCATGTGTGCCGCTCCCTCTCATATTTTGTCTTCCAGCATCCAAACCTGACCCTTAGTCACTGCTCTAATCATTCTGTCTTATTCAGACCTGCACAGCGTGACACGTCTTCCGCAGGTTATGTGGCCACTTCGTATTTTTTCTAGCCTGCAAGGCTCTTGCTCAGAATGAAATGGAAGAAACATCTCGAGAGACAAGATGCATTTAACCAATTCTCTCATGAATGTTAGAGTAGCAGCTGCCAGGATTGGGTTTGAAGCGGGGCAATTACATGAAATGCCTTTTTTTTCTCGCAACCGTAATGCATTATTTGCCATGGGAAGCATTGCTCATTCACTCACCTTCAGAGAGGCCTAATGCAGTGTTATGGCACAATCAGTGCCAAACAATTACTCCTCATTCTTTGCTTCCTCGCGTTTCATTTTGCAAGTCTGTCTGCTGCGACCAAAGCTGTGAATCACAGACGCAGTTAAGCTCTGTGTTCATTTGCTACTCACCTTATTCGTTTATTTAATTTATTTTTACTCTCCCTGCCCCGTGCAAAACTGACTTGTGCAGGTCTTCAGTCATTCGGAGTAAATCAGGAGGTATCAGTGCATAGTTGATTGTGAATTCCTTGTTCACTGACAAAAGCGCAGAGCAGCTGTTCATTGAGATTGAGTCTGTCCCTGGTGGCGGATCCTTGTCTCCCAGGTTCTCTCTCTGAATGACTTAATGGATATGGCTGCAGATAGTCATAAAGACAATCACTAAATGGAAATGAATGCATCACAGACTGTAGTAAATTCATACCTGCTGTGCCACTGGATTTTTTTCTTTCTTGGCATTATCTGGGAGGTGGATCTCCAAGCCCTGTGTTGCTGATGTCCCGTGTGTGATCTGAATAAAGACCGTGAGCAGGAACACCCTTACGATAGCAGCTCTCTCCTTACCTCCCCCCTTTATCAGATTCTTTTTTGCAATTATGCTGCCCTCGGGGGGGAAATGGATGCCTTTAACCACCTTTCCTATCAATTATGTGCCAAACAACAGCCCCACTAACCAAGAAGTCATCTCATTTACTCTGGAATGTGTTTAGCCAATGATTTCCATTAGGCTCAGCTTCTGTGGAGGAGAGGGGAGAGTGATGCCTCATTACATTTGCCAGAGCAATCTTTTGCTCAGTTGCGAAAGTCCAAGACAGAAAATGCCTCCTCACCTTGATGGCAAAAAAAAGCCCTGTCTTTTCTGTGTCCAGGGAAAACTTTGTCTTTTGGATTTGCACGGTTCGACAATGGCAGCTCCTTGAAGGTCAAAACTTTAGAACACATCTGCTCTGCGTATTGCCAAGAAGTATACGTGTTAACTGTATGAAATGGCTATTGGAGCACCACAAGACCCTTAAGCTCTCCTCAGAGGGCCTCTGAAAATGAGATTTCTCAAGTCATGGTGATGCATCCTCCATGCAAAATGGCTGGGAATACTGGCAAATACTGCGCCTTTTAATGAACCATTAATTCGGAAATAAATACACAAAGAAACAATCTGGAATGAAAATGTCACTGCAGGTTTTTACAGGCTGCAGAATGAAGCTGTGCTCAGGGACAAACATCCATCATTTCAGCAGAGACACTGTTCCGTGAGCTGCGTAAAACTCAACTTGCAAAGAAAGTCTTTTTTTTTCGTGGAGCTTTTCCTCTCGCAATCTTGAGGCTTTTCGGACCGATGGGTTGAGATCACGAAGTGGGATCCTCCGGAAAGAGGATGGAAGTTAATACTTTACTCACAGTGAAAAATGCAGCACACAATATTTTGGGGGCTCTACCAGAACCTCACACTGTGTAATCCAACGTGATGGGTTTTTAGAGTGACAAAGCATCCCCTACATTTTGAAAGACACAAGGAAATCCACTCCGAATCTCACTGCGTCGGCAACTGCACGAGATGAGGAACAATTACTGGCACCGGCACAGTCGAGTCAACACGGGCCAATAAGTTACGATCAGGCCAATGGGATGATTTCCTCCCTGCGCTTCCCAGATTATGTAGCCAATGCTTTGGAAATCACCACCATGATCCTCTAGTTACATGTTAGCGAAACAAGTGAGTGGTTAGTATTTAGGACCGTTTCAAGAATGCCAAAGATAGCCCTTGGGTTAATCCGCACAACAGGGTTGACTTGTAAGGATGAGGGGCTGGGTTGAATTCTTAATCCTGAGAGGCGTATCACTTTCCACTTACTGTGATGTAGGTCATAGCTTGAGCAAAGCTCCTCCTGTGCCACTGATACTGCAATTACAGTCTTAAAGCTCTCGGTTCCACTTCCAGAGTAGAAAAGTTTTAATGGCCATTTAGGTCATTGATCAGTGGGTAGATGGGATATCTGATGGAGCAAATCATTCCCTGTGATAATGACAGGTAAGTGAAGTGAGTGATGTAGATCAAGTCTATCAAGCGTATGATCATTATGTTTTGATATGAAGAATGTTGAGCAAAATGCCAGACAAAAGTTTCATAGTTTTCTTTCGCTGGTCGCCATAGGCCAATGCATTGCTAATACTGATTTATGACAGAGAGAGATAATGAAGGAATTATATGGAAATTACATGTTATGTGATAATGAGATTTTTAAGGATCAAATCCATGAAACAGAGTTTGAGACGTCCTGACTTGTAGTTCCTTTTTTAGGTCTGAATCCTAAATCGCTGTGTTACACAATTCCAATAATGCTTTTCAACTGTAACACATTATTTCTATCATAACCATTAATAGGTCCTTTAAATGTTTAATTAACTACTCATTACGTATTATTTCACATTTCCCTATGGTTTGAAGGAAAGTATGAGCTGTCAAAGCCAAAGTCCAGGGCTGCTTTGGTTTTGTCAAAGTCCAGGGCTACTTTTTGTTTTTTGGCACAACAAAGACATTGTGAAAAGGTTTATGAAAGGGCCAAGAGTTGTTTAGAAGTAACAGAGAAACTGCACAAATGTGAAGCTTACAGATCTGCAGTAGTCAAGAAATAAATATCTGAAGAAAAAAGATTATTTTCAATCTTATCATGGTAAAATTATATTTGTTGAATGAAATGGTGTCAAATCACATTCGCATCACAATATAGATGAATTATATCCTATCTATTTGGTAGGAGCTACAGATGTATCTTCAGTTGATTGTTGGATGGTTGGCGATGCATTAAGATGTGTTTCTAATAAGCATCACTGATGGAGTTCGATTCCCCACTAATCACTCATCTGCTTAAGTAATTAAGACTCTTTATTCATAACCTGACTACAGCTCGATCAACAGCTCTGTGCCTTCCTCCACATTCCTGCACTCTCTATATCTAACATATAGAAAGAAGCCAGTCTATAGTTCAGAAGTATTTAACAGGGCTGTCGGCACTTTCTCAATATTTAAATTTGTTGAAATAATTTGAACTTCTTCATGTTATATTTGTTCTATGTATTTGCAGTGCCTGATCTGCCTCTCTTTGGTGGCAAGCTAACATTAAAACTGTCAGTTAGTTGCATTTTATAAAGTATGCTAACATCCTCACCACCACACACAATTCTTCTTTTCAGAAGAATAGAATAATTCATTCACAGTCTCTAGAGACTCTAGAGTATATAAAGATGGATGAAATGGCAGCTCTCTAAAGTGGAGCCAAAGCATTTTGAGTGCCTCCTGGTGGCTTGCTGAAGTATGATTCATAAACGTTGTCTCCACCATGTAAGTGGATGGGAAATGGACCTAAATAAAATGTTAAAATTAACCTGAAATATTACAGAAATTTACCAAGATATTTTTGTCATTTTACTTCACATTTCACACTCTATTATAGCAATTTTCTAAAATACAGGTTTCTCCTGACTCTGGTTGAGGGTAAAGAGCAGAGGATGGTGAGACCTATGTGGCAAATTGTGATTTTTGAAAATCGGCTATACAAAAAAAATATGATAGATACATTCACTTCTGAAAAGTGGGAGGAGCTGGAGACAGGTTGTCCAGCTTTTCGTCTTTGTGTCTAAACTAAGATTTGTTTGATCAGATTCAATGCCAGTTTGACCTTTGAATTAAAAGAGACATCCTAAATGTTTACTGATGATTACCGACTCTTCTGAGCACTGCATGTAGCATTTGTTGAAAGTTCATGCACCCCCCCCCCCCTGCATGGCCTTGAACAGCATCACAAAATGACATCAACTGTCCAATGCCTGGTTACACAAGCACACCCCAAAAGTGTCAAAGTCAGGGCATTACTAAGTTAAGTAGCTGCAGTGTAATTAGTAAAATTCAAAATGGGGCCGTCTACACCCTTTTTAATCACAGTACTGTCATGCCTTACACACAGTATTCTGCTGGTGGCATTAATGCTAATGACACAGTCAGAGTCATTGTCACAGGTTTGACAAACTTCCAGCTGATTTCACAGGCTGAGTAGTTACTCTCCACGGAATGTAAACTTAATCTTAATGTGACAAATTGTTGGTTGCCCCTTTATATGGATAACTACCTCAGTGGAAATGGAAGTTGGCAGATTTCTACTCTCTTACAGTGTGTATTCTCATTCAACACTAATAGCTGAAAGTGAAATCTGGCATTATTATTGTTTTAGTTCGTGGCCTTCTCGCTGATCTAAGAGAATATGAAAGATGTATAGAAAAATGAAAACAGTCAGTTCTCCAACATTCATCAGTCATCCACCAAACCCTTTGTTAAAGTATGAAGTGGCATTTTGTGGAGTGGTGGTACACTCTCTGCCAGCTCCTATTAATAGTCAAAGAGGGAGAGAGAAGTTTCTTTTGAGGTCAATCATTTCCTTCCTCTCTTCTCTTTAAAGCTGCCGAATGGAGCTTGTTAGGCAGGGTGAGCAGCACACGCAGTAAAAGAAAACACCCATTTAGCAGCTGTTTCTTCTTCTGTGCCACCTGAACGTCACACCGCCGGCTTGTATCCCCAGGTTTTTGTCTGCTGCTGTTTTTTACCCCCCGTCATTTCTCACTTCCTCCTCTTGTAGTTACTTCAAAATAATAAGAACCAATTATGTAACTTAGCAGGGCTATAATAATGTTTTTTCCTGTTGAATGCTTGTCATATTTTGATCAAAATGTCGTATTTTAATCACATCCATAATTTCTTTCCTTTCAGATTAAAATTCTTGAATCCAAGCGAGAGCAACCCAATCACAAGCCACTGGATGAGAGTCCTATTAGCCCCTGGCAACTAAAGATGATGTTACCATGGAAACAAATTGTTCTGCTATCAATCACTGGATGCCTTGCAGGTAAGATATTTTAACAAATACTTCATTTGAGTTTCACTGCACTTTATGTCAAAACACCATATCTCCTGATACATTTGCTTTTCAATGCATATTAATGTGTTATTCCACACTCTTAGACTAACTAGCATCTCTCTAAGGTTAGAGGTTGGAAGTAGCTTTGTCAATGAGCAGTGTTTATACACAGAGCTTTATCTATTAGTGACGAGGAGACTTAATCAGAACAGATGTTAATAACCTCAGATAATCTCCCTGACCAGAAAGGTTACACTGATTAAGTTGCAGTCATTACATGTACAGCGTTCCAGCGTGATGTCCTTCACCGCTCCCGAGAGTCCTGCAGCACGTTGCCAGTACACTGACCGGGAGTCCAATCCTATTCCTGTTTATGACCGGTCCAGATCATTATCAGGATCCATGCAATGAAACCAGCCCTGCATTTTAGCACAATCTACTTGCCACCGTGTCTCACTCTGCCCTTGTGTGACCACCTGGGATTTGAGCAAGAGAAGCACTGACACTGCACCAGAATGTCAACTCTTGTTCGAATGACATTGTAAATCCCAATGAATGTTATTCAAATTGGCTCATGGGTAATTCACGCCTGGCGCTCGTGGGAGCGAGATCCAAGCAGGCTCACCTTCCGAGCAGACAAGTGTTTTTAACAGGGCCTTGGTCGCTGCCTATAGGTGCTCATTGTTATTCACTTCAGCTGATAGCAATCATTATGATATCTGAAGAGACATCTTGTCTGACTCTATATTCTGGGACCTGCACAAAGTAAGCTGACACCTCAGATGTCAGCTTGCATGACATTTTATTTAAATTCACATTAGGGAGAGGCTTTTAAACCAAAGGGGAAGGTGAATGAGTTTGATGTGGTAGCAGCTGTGTGACCATTTATTAATAGACCATTCTGCACCAGTCTTTTAAAATGGGACTGTTGTTTCCTAAATGTCACCTTTGCTGTGGTTTAGGTTAAAGCATAGTTAAACTTCTCAGTGTCCCCAAAGAAACACTAAGAGCTGCTAATATTTTTTTTCTCGACCTGTCAAAGTGAAGTAAAGGCTAATTTGTTGACATGTTTTACTGGTTAAACCCACGTGTAGAGCTGCTAGCCACATGCTGCAATCTGTTAGCAGTAGGATATTAATTAGGCCTACTCTGGCCGTCTGTTGACTCTGCTTTCATTTAGTACCAGATTGTGTTACGCATCCTTTCCTTTTAAGCTGCCGGCAGATGAGCACATCCGTATGGCATCAATTAACCGGTGCATGTGAAGTATGACATAGATGCTCTGGAAATAGAGCACTGTGCTCTATTTATCAATCCTGGCACTTATAGGGAAGCGTTACTTGTGGAGGAAATATGTGAAAACGGCCTTTTTGTTACATCAGTTGTCAGCTCGGCAGAAGTGTTAATATCTATCATTATGATCGTGATCCTGGCAAGTAATTATTACTGAAGACCACCCTTGTCTTGATATGCCAGACTTACTTTAAAGGAGCTATTTTCTTAAATTAACATTAATTACTCAGTCTAGAAGAAACACTGTGAGAAATACAATCCTTTTGCTGTTTAGCTTTTTTTCTTTGCTTCTTCTGAAGTTAGCATGCTTGGGGTTGGGGTTACAGCCATTTTAGAGGCAAACCCTTTGTAAAAACAAAGCACTGGCAGAAGCAGTTCCTCTGCAGAACCGCGGCTTGACCGTAGCTGGTGTGAACAGCTAACAGCAGCAGCCAAAGCGCAAAGTAGCTGTTCCGCCACCACTGTCCGCTAACAGGTTGGGAAATAGAGAAACCCGAAGCTTAATATTTACACTGTGGCCCTTAAGAAGCCTCAGATTTAAACCATCAGTCAGTGACCCTCACTCGACTGAGATTCTTGTATCCGTTTTGTTTGTTGTTGTTTTGGTCACTGCAGTGTACTTCAGGGGACGTTTCAATCCCCAGAAGTAGCTGCTGAGTGAGCACTCCTAGCTTTCACGTTGCTCTCTGGGGTAAAGTCATTCCACTACGTCAAGTCGTTGGTGAAGATGTTTGCGACAGGTATGGGCAGCTGCACCCCGGGATCCAGGTGAGTCGGAATGAGACAGAGGCAGCTGCCCAGAGGAAGAGAGGAAGATTACGTGGTCAGGCTCACAGTATCTTGTGCCCTCTGCTTAGAAGTGGTGAATCGACAGCTCACAGCAATTTAATATGGTATACTTTTATTAGATATCTGTTTTATGTTAGCAAACGTTAGCTTGTAAAGATAACTTTGAAGGTTGCTCTTACCCTGAGTATCCAGCCAAAATCTCCCATCAAATGTGGCTTGATAGCCTATTTAATCAATTAACATTAGCATTCAGACATTTTAAAATCTACTGCAAGGGTCACACCTCCAAATTATAAAATAACAAAAGCAGTGCATAAATTATCAGTATTTTAGATAAACTTTCAATTTTCTATTACAACATTTGGACTAAATGCACTCAACTGTAATGGTCAGAGTTTTTTCTTTTGTGTTGGTTCATCAGAAAAATACACCAGCATACAGTAGAAATGATGCCAAATATGTCAGCATTAACTGTTAGCAGCCTAACACTGATAAATGGAGTGTACTTCACCTTAAAGAAAGGTAAGCAAATAATGAACACAACACATCATGGGAAATGTATTCCTTTGATTTTTTTTGGGGAAAAATCCACAGTGTGCAGGGAATAGGAGACAACATACTGTATATTGAAAAAGTAATATAGACTGTGAGAAAGTTCCACTATTTCAGCAAGATTAACTATTTGTCCACACAGTATCTATGCTTTCGCCAAATCCATCCACTGTTTTCTCTTAAGGTCAAAGAGACAATTTTTCTGTCTTGTACTGCAATAGATTTTCTCCCCTTTCTCTAGTCTGCACAGAGGATGTCATATTCCAAGGGCCAAGATGGAGGACGGATCCAAGTGACCTCATTTTACCAATCAACTCCCCAGACCAGCAGGCTACAATCATGTGTGAGGCTGAAGGGAGACCTCCTCTGCAGTACAGGTAAATGACCACAGTTATGTTACATTACCCCCACGTCCATAAGCTCAACTGTCTTTCTGCTTTGGCTCCATATTCCCATCACATGGTGAAAATCCATAGCTGCTTAATTGCTTTGGAATCTTGATTGCTGCTCCTGCGAAAATCAAAGAGGGTACCGATAACGTTGATTGCCATTGATTTGCTAAAGAACGCATTTTTGGGGGCATCAGTTATGCACCATTCAACAAAAAGAGCTACTTCAAAGAGCTACTACTTAATTGAGCATCCATTTCTAACTGAAAAAAGCCTATCTATTTTCAGCCCCAGCTATGATGTAGGGTAAGAGTCACGGAGCTGCCACTGTGGTTGATAAATATGCCAACATGAGCGAGGTTAACTTTATTAATGATAAGATTTAAGCCACTGTACGGATGAAGCTGGTGATTTATAATATGGTGCACGGCTTAAGAAATCATTAGCTGGAGAAAAGGAGATTCCAGCAACTAATTTGCACCACAGATCCTTTGATATCTTCTTGGCAATTCCCTGGCGGTGCAGGGAGCCTGCCTGCAAATGGCAGCTTGCTGTGTTTTTTTTGTGGTAGATTGTGTTTCGGAGCTTGGTCAGCACCGTGTAGATGCACAGCAAGCAGGGGAGAGAAGCATAACCTTGTGAGTGACATTCTGCTAAATGCTTACATTTCCCATAATGAGTCTGCGCTGAACAACATGGTCCAGGCCCAGCAGCGGGGGGTATCGTTGTACTTGTTGTGCAACCCGAGCTATCCTAGGATTAAGGCAAAAACCATCACTTGTATTATTTCATCTGCAACTTAGAGCATTCTGACATTCACTTGTGTTGCGGGGGAGGTTTTCTCTTTCCGGCTCCTTCTGGTGTTAAAGCAGTGGTGAGACATGGTGTTGTTGTTCGGAGGATCTGCAACTTTTTCCTGACCCAAGTGAGCACAGGTCTGACGTAATCTTACAAGAGCAGCTATGTAGAGATCATTGCTATTAGAGTGTAACGTGGTATCCTCATATTAAATATACACTTATTAATATGTTACATAAATAATTGATCGATGGATCAAATAGAATGCTTTTGGTTTTATATCCAGTAACATGCACTTAAGTGCTTTGGTTTAGTTTCACCACTTTCAATCAACTGAGTGTCCGACAGCAGAGGGCAGTTGTTCATAACGGAAACAAGACGACTCATAAATGGACAGTATTTCAACGTACTACAAGTTTTATTTGTCATGTTGGACAAAAAGGACAGGTCAGTCCAGCTAGGCCATTATATAAGAGCAATGTCATAGAGGTTTAAATAAAGGACATTTAAATAAATAAAGAACTCACTACAATAAACGAATTACAACACTATAAACATTAGATGATTGTAAAACCCAGTGACAAATATAAACTGTATAGTTATGTTAGACACATATAAGTATGCCTTTTTGACTGTAAAATGACTGCCCCTTCTGTTTCATCCTGCTTTTCTTGTGAGCCTTGTGTGGTTGCTTTCTTATTCTGAATGTTTTTTTTTAAAGTGCTTTACTAATGTAGTTTTTGAGCATTCAGCTTCACAGCAGTATTCTGCTGTATTTCCCATTGGTGATGGTCATTTAGGTCAGTGTTGTTTTGGAATCAGTGCTATGAATAATGAAAACAATATGAAACCAGGTTTAAAAGGAAGAACTGATGTTTGAGAGAGCAGTCGCTTAACACTGTGGCTTGACATTGCTTTTAAAAGACACTCGATTTTTGTCCCTAATTTCACTTTGAGCAAGGAGTTATTTTTTTTATGCTTTTTTTGGGCTGCATCAGTTTTTCTGACACTGATCGTCCTTGAATTGTCTCCTTTCCCTTCAGGCAAGGAGACATTTTTTTTTGTCCTGGTGATAAAATAAAGAGCATAAATTCATGGCAGTTCCTTTCACTAACACTGTAATTAGAACCTCAAAATGTCCTGAGCAGACCAGAAAAAAAAAATGCCTTTAGGAAGTGGTCATGCTGTGAGTTTCCAGAGTCTGCAAACCATGCACAGGCCTCCACCCTGCAACGAACAGTTTGTTTAATTAGAAATGCCAAGCGAGAGTGTATTACATTCAGAGCTGCCCATTTAATTTCTTTAGTTACTGCTGCAATTGAGAAAAAAATCTTTTAGTTGGTTTTATAACCATACAGAGAATTGGGACACCCAATATTAAATTTGTCAGAAAATATGATTCTAACCCTCCAGAGGGAGGAGGCAGATATTCTTATAGCAGTGAGGATGGCAGTTCACTTAGAACTGAGGGTTTCAACTACTCTCCTTATCCTACAGTGTGGAAATAACAACATTCAAACATCTTATGTTTTACATGGTTTAAAATATTATTATTACAAATGTTCCATTATCTTTTATAAGAGTAGTTTTCTCAATGAGTATGGCCAAATAAATACATTGTCATAGATTTCCAGTACAGCTGCAATATAGCAGAATATAGATATGTATTACTCTACAATACTCCTTTATACTAAATTAAAATTTGAGATAGTTCAAGTATGCCCATGTCAAACATTTCTGTGAGAAATCTTTACTGTACCATTATGTTGAGTGTATTGTATCTTTATAGTGATGAATACATAAAATATAAGAATAGAAAAAGTACATAAACAGCCTCAGGGATAAGGCTCATTATTCTATAGTTTGTTACTAACAGCAAATATGTGACCACTCTCAAGCTGAGGCTGTCAGTTCACGTAGAACTGGGTGCTTCAGCTTCTCTCCATATCGAACAGTGTTGAAATCACAACATTAATAAATCATTATATTTTGCAAGGTTTATATTATTAGCGATGATATGACCATCATATTATATGGAGCAGTTTGTCAGTGTGGCCAAATAAATACAATGTCATAGTCTGGTGCTGTTTAGTGGAGCACAGTTGAATGTGAAGTTATACCGGATACAATGAGGTTTGGTGTTTTGTGAGACATAGTTTGTTATTAAATGCTAAACTACTATTTGTAAAAAATATTTCACATCTCTATCAGCAAATATTTTGAAACTAATAAAGCACCAGTCCATCTCTAAATACGATCTTATTTCTCCTATTGGTTTTTACTGAAGATGTGAATCTTCAGAACCAGTTCCCGAATATATAACTTCATTTGTTAAAAAGTGGCTCTGTAGTTTCCTAAAAACATTGCAGCGGCTGCAGTTTTTATCAGCTGTAACTCAGATGTGATGAAATAGTGGATCCATTACTGACTATTTTCTGGTCTGGAGTAATATACATTCAGTGAGCTAGTGGCTATTTGCAGCAGCAGGACGGCAAATTTGGGATCGATTTAGAACAAATGACAGAGGCCGTGTTAATGGAAATAAAGAAACATGTCAGCCAGTGCCACATTGTAGCCCGCTGATGTGTTTTTAATAGTTTTGGACAACTATGGAACTCAATAGCTCAGAAGAATAAGATATATTCGAGTTTAGCAACACAGAGCAGTCCATTGTTCTTTTCATGGAATTTATTGACATTAGAAAAAATTATACAGTATCAAAATCCTTGTCCTTTAATTGGCTTTAATCATTATGAGTAGCTGTGTCGATGTCGGATCATCAAATAAAAGAGTCACAGCTTTACAGACTTCACAGTGATCCCACTAGGAAAAATCTCATTAGCCACTAAATGGAGAAAGCAAGGAAGATGGAAAGTTCAAACTAAAAACTAAATGAAAAATCCTTCTCACATAATTGCGTCTGTAATTAAGTGAAACATCCCGATTTGATTACTGAAATTTAAAAGGGATACAAAAGTGGAGAATATCTGTATTAGTCGTCTGAGAATGATTTGTAGATGATTTCATTTTTACAGCACAGACAGCAGATGTAATGAAATGAGAGCTCAGACCACTTCATGTCTTCATGCTTATAATAACCTCTGTGAGTTCAGGTCCCTCGTTAGCACCATACCGTATGCTGTTGTGTTCAACCCTCTGATGCTCCTCTTCACCTTCACGGCGCCCACTCGGTGACACGGCAGATGTACGCTCGGGAACCCTGACAGTTCTGCGGTTGACAAATAGTCCGTTGGAGCGCCAGAGCGCACTGCAGGGCTCAGAGCCCAGCTTTATGAATACACCTGTCACTGTGTTTACTATGAATCTGCTGTAACACAGGATCAAGGGCACTGCGGTGATTGGAATGGAGGAAAGGAAAAAAGTTCTCCGGTTGGTGTCTGTGCTCATGGAACAGAAAGAAAAACAGCTGATCTTTATTTCACCAGTATCCCGGTTGTGAGGCTAATCCCCGTAACGATCATATTCTGAGCATCGTGTTTACATGGAACATTGAGAAATCTAGCAATTCATATCCCTGTATACATGGCAAATACAAGGATTATTACAATAATAATCATAGTAATACAAATAATTATAATTAATATAATTATTCTATGTCTGTGGTCTGAATTAACAGCTTTTCTAGAAGGCAGATATAGAAAATTCTCTTCTTTGCTGGTTGTTGATGAATATACATTAATTCCTCTACTTTTAATTTGATACAAAACATTATATACACAGTATAGATGAGATTATAATTTGTGTCTAGAGTCTGTTGACAAATGCAAGTGACTGTGCGTCGCAGACTTGCGCTTGATCCACTGGTCTTAAAAATTAACATTTCTGGTTAATAGAGGATGGGTTCGGTTGGTGAAATAGGCATCATCCATCAATAATGTGTAGAATACTAGTAAATGAAAACATAGGACCCTATTTATTACACCATTCAAAGTGCATTCAAAAGTCTTGTGGGCAGGGAGCGTGTCTGTGCGCATCTGGCGTTTTAGTGGCGTATCTGATAACGTGGAGAGATTGAAATGCACTGGTTGTGTTAGCTGCGGAATAAACATATATTGTTTTCTTACTTTTATTCTCCCCTTGAAGCACGTTTATCCTTTGAAAAAATAAACAATGCAAAGGGAGATAGTTTACAGATTTACCATGTGAAAGCCTCCCTCTTCCTCTCCCCTCTCTCTCTCTCTGAGACTTGCAAATTCAGCCCTCACCGAAACGACACTGCTGTGCTGCACGGGGCCCACTCTCCTTAAAGGGAAGGATAATGGAAGTCATCAGAGGGGCTCAATAAATATGCAAATACCTGTTACCATTTCTATTTTTCTTCAAAAAACTAGAACTTTACTTTAAATAAATGTGAATTTAATTAAAACCAGCCTTCTTAGGTGTAATATGTTACCATATTATCACCAGTAGAGGTGGGGTGGAATGTTCATGAGGGCGCTGGTCTCTACATTAGTAAATTATATTCACTGGTTGGGTGAGGGGCGGATGAGTCAAGCATACATGCGGTTTCTGATGTCATCCGAGCAGATTTGCGCATGTGTAGTGTGTAGATACTGTACTGTATTTGTTAAAAGGCCTATATCCACAGGGATTTTAAAGGTGACACACACGCACACACACACACAAACACACACAGGCACGCAAAAGCACTAACCCTGACACAGGGTAGTTTAGAGAATATTTATTGTGTCACATTGGGCTTTCAAGCCAAATGAACATCAATTTATTAAAAAGCAGCGGCAATAACCTACTAAACATAATTGTAGATGGTACCCTGGTCAGCAGTTGAATTTCCATTATCAGCTCTAAAGCTCTGCCGGTGCTTGTGTGTAGGTGTGTGTGTGTGGTCACTGCTCTCTCTGTGGGTGTCTGGCCTCAAGCAAAGCCAGGTGAGCCGCTGCTGCAGTACAATCCCCAGTCTATTTGATGAGGAGACCTCATGCAAAATTGATGTGGACCTCAAGGTCACAGGGAGTTCATTCGGAGCATGCTCAGATCAGCACGCGCCTGCAGCACAGCACAGCAAACAGGGCCGTGCTCCTGGACTCGGCATATCAGACTTACTGTGAGCTGCTCTCATGCCTGAGATGTGCTGTTATATCCAGTGTGTTTCAGTTTGGGCTGTGCTAACATTGAGACCCCTTGCCCTGCCTGATTCCCCAGTTTTACTGAAGTGGGCTGAGTTTAGGAGGAATAGTGTGGGGGGGGGCTAAAAAGATTATATTTCTCATTTCTTATCATTGGACTTATTTTGTCACCTCCCAGATTTGTCTTGGGACCCCTCAGGGTGTCCTGACATGCTGGATGTGAACCCCCGGGCTATAGAACAGGAAAGAAGGTACCGCACTATACCAGTGCGGCTGGTGGTTGGTTATAAATAATTTACTGTATTGAGAAGAGAAACATTCATATCATGTGTCTGACAAGACAGTATGCCTTGTAAGAATTATTATACCCTGTGTACCGGATTCTAATGTTTTCAAAAAGTGGTGTAAAATCAATAGTTATTAATGAAGACTTATTGGTACCAATTTCCAGTAAGGTACATCTTGTAAATAGGTTATACATTGTAGCTAATGGCATTATCAGTGGTTATAAATAAGTTGCTTGTGTAAAATATACCCCCGTTTTGAAAATCACGTTAACATGTCCCCCTTGCGCCTTTTATATTATAATAGATACACTTTGAGCACAAGAAATAGTCTCAGTAAGTATTTCCACTGTAAGGGCTTAGTCCCACATATGTAAAGAGTGAGCCTCCCTTCCACTTCCAGGCTGTGCAAGTGAGAGCTGAAGAAAACATCCAGTTTACTTGTGGGTGGGGCTCGGTACCTGGTGAGAGCTCCGACTCTAGTTCAGCTCGTCCTGAAATTGTTCTGAAATCGCCTGACCGAGCTCGACCTGAACCTGAAAGGCATCCGACCCAATCGTTATGTTTTTTTGTGATAACAGCCGCATGCACTGTTGGAACATCAACTTGATAGCCCAGCAAACATGACCAAACTCCAACCTGACGGGTTCCAGTCATGAAATGAGGAATAATGTAGCTTTGATGAACAAGTTAGAGTTTGATTGGGTGTGATAGGCGTTAGAGACACCCCCTGTATCTAGGCAACGGAACACATTTGTGATCATGTGACCATTATGTTTTCAAGCCCCTCCCATCCCCTCGTTGCTATGAAGGAGAAGTTGGTGCTGGTGCTGTGTTAAGTATGTTTTTTCACAAAAAAGTGTCTTTTGCATGTAAAATTAATTTTCTTGCTTTGAACTTAATTAACTGTTGTGTCAAAACAAATTGATTCCGGTGGAAAAACTTAAATCATACATGTTGAACTTCCAACATATAAAACCATGTGATTGATGCTAGCTGAAGATTAGCCTGAATTGCTAAGAGATGTTGTTTTTTCTAAAATAGTGGCTGTGGGGTAAAGTGAGACATGAAGCACAAGTTAAGTTTAATCTTAAACATATTTAAGTGTAATATTACATTACATATGTTTTATTTTTAATGTCATAAACATTGCAGAAAAGCCATCATGCCAAGAAACTACACCAGGAAGACAACCTGGGGCCAAACAGCCCTCGCAGTGATGGAGAGTGCAGCCGCTGAGGTCATGCAAGGAAAGAAGTCCTTAAGAAAAGCTGGAAGGGATAGAAATATTGATAAGACAACCCTCAAAAGATTCATAAAGAAGTAAAGTAAAAGTAAAATCAGTAGCCTGGGGTACAGTAGCTGAGGTAAAGAGAATATTCACAGATGAGATGGAGGAGGAGCTTTCCAAACACTTGAAACAACTAGCTGACCAGTTCCATGGCCTTGCTCAAGTTAAGTGCAGTGAAATGTGTGGTTGTCATTCTAGCAGTCATGATTTTAACTATCTATGTGTTATTATGGTAGATTTTAAGTGCAAAAAGTGCAAAAAGTAAGTGGATCACTTTACCCCCTCGATTTATCTGGTCTGTCTCACTTTACCCCAGCTTAGGGGTAAAGTGAGACACAAGACCATTTTTTTAAAAAACAATCATATTTTCACTGCCCTTTGTCCTGAAGACATTCTGATCGTTTTCATTGCTAGAAATACTGGAATAGTCTTCCAGTGCTTGTTCTAAACCTGCCTGTTTGGAATCAACTGATCTCTTGTCCTGTGTTAAAGCTCTGGAGCTACTTCAGAATCATTCCTTATCATTAGTAAGTACTTTTTCAGAGGTCCGTTAAGCACTTGACAAAATCTTCAGACAAGTTAACAACTCTTCTGAATAAAAGCTCTTGAATTCACCGTTAGCATTAAAGCAAAAACAACAATTTTGCGCTTTTACATTGAAGAAATCTTGCTAGAGAGTAAGTGATCTTGTGAATGTTGTTGCCAGGACATAGAACAACACCAGTGACTGCTGTGAATATCTTCATATAACATTCAGATCGTGCAGTTTGACCAAGTTGTCGACCACTGCTGACTGAAGGCCCACAACCCCGCCCCACCGCTGACTGCTACAGAGTCACCTGTTTATTCAAAATACCATTAATATTGAACATATACACGACTTCATCGCTCCAAACTAAGCACTGCACTTCCACTGGCAATTTAAAAATACACATGCCAAATGTGGGGCCGACAGGATGAAAGGTTTGCGAGATATGCATTCCCAATATAGACAGACAGATGTTTGTGGAATTAGTAGGTATTTGCTTTTCCTTAACCCTCAGTGTAACTCTGGATGAAATTGCCAGCGTAGTTTTATTATTTTGCCTACATCTGGATGTTCGGATGGCGTCATTATGGATCTTCAGGCTGTGCATTTCACCCCTTGTGACATTGTGACAGCAGTCTATTTGCTCCTGTTGATCTCTGTGAACCTGCAGTGACAGCCTCCTCCGTGTCCTCTAATATCAGTGTCTCAAAGCAGCCAGCGGTAGGCGGCTTTGCTGATTGTATTGACGGCGCACAGACACCATTGCACAGGTCCAGCTGCCTGCCCTGGGGGGGGTTGTGATCTCCCCGAGCAACCCACCTGCCTCCCCTCCCCTCATGCTGGGGGGCTGCAAGTGTAACTAGCTTCTCATCATCACTCTTGAACATATATATTCATCCTTCCTTTTGCACAATAGGAGGAGATATTCAGGAGATTCAGAATTCAGTTGGAGATATACAGGTACCTCATGAGGAAGCACTTGGGAGAGTATTAATGAAATGGTCGCATACGCATGAGGTTTGTCATAGGGCTGGGCAATTAATTGAAAATGTGTCGAAACCAATATATATAACCTCTATCCGACAAATACTTTCCCCAATGTGAGCATTCACAAACTGTCGGGTGTCCGCTACATTCAGTATCACTCTGCTGCATGTGCACCCTCCCCAACCCCCCGCTGAGCTGCACTCAGGTTACACTTGAGGACGTGAAGTTTCCTTTGTGTTTGTTTGATTTGCACTTAACTTTAGGAGTCACGTATTAAGACACATTGAAAAAAACTCAATCATTTTGTGCACACTCAGGTGAATCGCTACACACAAGGCATGACGTAACGTGACGTGCACAACCAGGACACCAGAGCTAGAGTAACCGAACATTCCGGATTCATGATTCGCCATCGTCGATCAATTACTCAATAAATAAATGTGATTGTCAGTTTGCATGAAGTTGGACAGGGATGGAGCATTCAGCAGGATCTTATAAAGATCAACTCTACATGTGAGTGATTAGAAATGAGCAGAGGAGCAGATTCTCTTGTTGCCCGACACTGAGTAGTGCACCGAGTGATGCAGGCCATAGTGGGGGTTGTAAAATAATCGTTCATTAATCAAAATCAAGGTATTGATTTGAAGTCATATTGGTCAGCCCTAGTTTGTCATGATGTGGTATAGAGCGTCCAAATGTAATGTTATTGCTTGAAGTGTGACAAAATCAGTCAGATTAAGAGAGTGGCACAGAGCAGAATGTTACATGAATAATGGAGGATACAAGATGAAACACAGCTTTGTCTTTTCTGGCCTGTCAGGCAGGAAACCAGGGAGAGCCGTGACTGGCTTTAAGACTGCATGAAGCATCATTCTAACTGCCTATTACTTTACCTGGGAGTGGAAATAAAAAAAAAAATGATATTGATTTTTTTCCCCCCTCCTTATCATTGGCATTGTCATTTCACGGTCTTATCGCTGCGGCAGACTTAAACATGGCAAAACAATAACGCTTTGTCTTTCAGATTCTAGGAGGAAAAGTAATTTTTCACCTGCGTTAATGTTGTGAGATAAAGTTCTGCTACCCTGCCTGCTCCCATAGGTATCACTCATTTTGCATCTCCTTCAAGTGCTGTGAGCTGCCATCAGCCTGACACACTCCAGATTTCAGAGAGGGAGACATAAAGTGTTTGCATTGTGTAGCGTGAACATTGCTCAGTGTTTCTGTTGGTAGCCGTGATTAATAGCTGTCGCTTCCTGAACCCAGCTTGCATGACCGACTATCTCGTGACCTTTTCCTAGTGGGAAATGGTCTGTAGACAATGCAATATGAAGGTGTCAAAGCAATAATTCAGAAACGCAAACGCACATGGCATAAACTAATTAGAAATCACTCACAGAGAGCATAACTCTGCCAAGGCTGCACACTCCTTTATGTTTGCAATGGTAATAACACAAAAGGTTAAGACATTTTTAATCTGCACTCGGGATTCACATGCACATGCAGTCAGTAAAAGGAATGTTGAAAAAATGTAAAAAAGACCGTGAATCGACACCAGCAGTAGTATTTTGAGCTAAGATGCTAACATTTACCCGAAATCGTGTTGACTGTGTTCACTTTCTTAGTTTAGTGCCTTACTAGTCCTGAACAGGGACTCAAGAGCTGTACATATATATATATATATATAGGCATATCAATATAGCGTATTGTACAGTCAATAAAAAAAAAACAATAGTATATCAAATTAGTAAAAGTAGCACATTAAAATACAGCTTTAATATTTTTGCATCCATAATAATAATCCAAAAAACAGTATGGTATTTAACTAGAAGGGCACTTGGAGAAAGCTTACAGTCACAAAGGCCCCTTTATCACTGTCTACACACATTCCTTCTGCTTAATGCTTACAACAGCTTACACTAAACACAGATACAATAGCCGCATATCAATATGAAGAATTTCAAAACCAAAATGTACTCTTTTTTGTCACTGTACAGTAACTGAATACAGATGACCCTCCTACAATACTCATTTTGATTCAGAAAACCAAGATCATTATACGGATCTGCACCAAAAGTCTACACTCTACATATGCCTGATGTTTTTTATAAAGATCTCTGCATTGTTTTTGAGAAATTTACACAGATATTGCAAAATCCTATCCGAAAGCTTTATTATTTCTACCTTGGATCATACACCATCCCACCACCAGGTTTCAAGAAAACTGTTTTCTGTACAGAGTTCTTTGGCATAGGCAATAATGTGACACTGATTGACATAAACTTTGATGACACTTTAATTACATTTTCTCCAACAATACTTAGTAACACTTGTTAATTATTGTTTCCCGCAGCTCAGTGTTAGCATGAAGCCTAATTTCCTGCATTCTTATCTGCACAAAAGCACTTGCTCCTTCGCTCGTGGTCTAAATTTCCTCCAAATGTAATTGAAATCTGTCAGCAGTTTATTTATTTTTTTATATATCGTTTTACCATTTCCTCCCAACTGCAACAGAATCTCTTAATGTGTTTGTTCAGAAATGGCAGCCTTACAGAAAAGAAATAACTCGTTCTCCTTAGCTTAAATTATAAAATATGAGATGAGATAAAATCCATGTCACAATGTAAGCAGGAGAAAATCAATGTTCACCACAGTGGATTTGCTCAAGTTTTGGAGTCTGGCCTAAATTAATGGCAAAAAAGCAATAATACTAAAATGTAATCAAACTGATGATAACTGGGAGCTGTGTAGTGTTTTAGGCCTTCCTAACTTGTCTCTGTTAATAATACTCACCTTTTGCTCACCAGTAGGTACCTTTTATCTTCTCAGCAGGATCCGGACAGCCCAATCAAATTGATCTTTGTAAAAAAAACACTGCAGGCGTGCATCTCCAGGGGGGAGGTGAGGTTCAGCTACTGATTGTGTTTGCGTTTTTCCAGATGGTCACTAAACGGAACACTCATTGATCTGAGGAATGACTACCGGCGTCACATGTCTGGGGGCAGCCTGATCATTAGCAAACTGGACAAGGACCAAGACACCGGGCTGTACCAGTGCACGGCCTTCAACACATGGGGCTCCATCCTCAGCCGCAGAGCCAGCCTCCAATTTGCATGTAAGTGATCCTACAATTGCGAACAGCTTTTTGGCACTGCCCTGACACAGTTATGACATCCTGGCATCTCTTTGTATCTGTTGTGTCTCAGCCTGTTGTCAGAACAGGCATGTGGACCAAACCTTTTTATTATTATTTTTTTTTTATTTAAATAAATATATATATGTATGAATATTCCTCATCTAAATTGCCTGGGAATAGATTAAGAGGGGAGTAGAAGGGAAATGGTAATCAAATGAAATGTCAAATGCAGCATACACAGTGGGCGAGGCGGCTTCTGACTGCCTTACAACTCCATTGATTCTCATTAGTGGTTCCAACTCTGACAGCAACTACGCTGGGTTTAAATTGACTCATATTTTTTCAGCCCTGTGATCCAGACTTTAAAGCACAAGAGCATGAATAATGCTTAAGAGGTGTTTGTATCTTTTTAATCACCAGCTACCTGTTTATGTATATCACAGCAGATTGTGGTCACACCAGACAGTGATAGGCTGTCATGCAGCACCCGGGTGCATAGGAGACAGAAGGCAGGTTGGGGTCCTCCTACCTCCCTTACAGGCACTGCAGAGCCACCTCTCCTCTTTCGATCAAGCCCGCTGACTATTGATCATGTCCAAGGATTGAGAGCCTTTCACTTCCTCTCAGGAGATGGGCTGCCATTATCCCCATAGCTGAGCAATGAATCTCACTCGTGGGGACCGGGTGAGGAGCAGAGCTGCTTGACATTTATTGTCTTGCCTACTGCACAGTGAGGAAGGTCCAGGAGATCAGCAGGCCTGAATCTCTGTTTGTATGTGTAATGAGGCCACTGCCCGAAGATAGACATAGCATGCTTCTTTGCTGCTTAGCCTCCAGAATTCAGCTACACCCACTATAAGCCAACGTGTCCTCACAAAGTTCATATGTGAAGTATAAACAACCAAAATAATGTGTGAAATAAATAAGAATGTGCAGCATTGTTAACTTGTCAAGGACTGTTTGTCCAATCATGTGCCAGCAGTGAAATGTGCAAATTCAAGTAGATACAGGTCAGGAGCTTCAGTTAATGTTCTTCGAGAGAAAAGCATGATCTCAGCGAAAGTGGTGGAGTTGGTTTGAGATTTTCTGAAACTACTGATCTCCTGGGACTTTCACACACAACAGTCTCTAGAGGTTAATCAGAATGGTGCCACAAAAATGACAGAGAAGTCTGGTTGATGATTGAGGTCAGAGGCAAACAGACAGGTTGGAGCTGACTACTTCTTATAGCTGTGGTGAGCAGGGACTTTGGGGGCTCCAGGCAAATGGAGCTGGGAGACCCTACACAGTTGTCATTGCCGTGGACATAATTAGTTGTTCTCTGCAATTGCCTACCCTGCATACCATGTTCCAACGCCCATAGGGGTGAGCAGAAAATCATCTCACATGTTAGACGTGAGGTGGATGGTCTACAACAGCAGAGGACCACATCAGTTTCAGCTCCTGAAGTACGGGAACAGCAATGTGAGAGTGCTGTGGACGCAGATTCATAAATATCGCACGATGAAGCATTAAAAATGTAGCCTGGCTCTCAACAGCATGAATCAATGGACCTATCATGCCTTGTGTCAACAGTTCAGATTACTGGTGGTGGTGTCATGGTTTGGGGGAATATTTTTTGACACACATTCAAGTTTCAGGTAATCCCAGTAAAATAGAGGCGATTGACTACTTGCCCATTGCCAGTAGTGGAGTTTGTCGTGTTCAATGTCACAAATACGCTGGAAACAGTAGGCTCTGTCACCTACCTGTCTCGAGACAACACAAACAGTCATGGCAATTTACACCCCAATGGCTGAAAGTTCACATCAAAACTTCCTGCAGAAAAAAATCCAGCATCAGTATCTGAACTGAAAATAAAGAAGAAATTCAGCTTTGATATACCATTCTTACTGTAGTGTTGCATGTGTCCATTTATCTGTGCAGTAACGAGTCATTCACATTGGACTCCCACACACACATTGCGGTAGTGCTATAAGACCATTACAGTTTGGTAGCACATGGCGCCACCCTAAACAAAGCGAATGAGAAGCGTTTGGTCAGTCTAAGACAAACTCCCACCCTGGTGGACAAATAACGATATATTCTTTTCTGATTTAAAGTTCCAGACATCAATATTTTTTACACTGGGGTCAAACGTCTGCTTGTAGTGGAAAGAGAACAATGTGTCACCGTGCTCTGCAGTTCTCTTTGACTCTACAGAAAGTTTTTCTTTCAACTCTTTGTTTTTCTTTTTTCTACAGACCACAATGCTAATGTTTTTTTTCCTTCCCACCACTTTCATCTGCCTTGTTTCCAGCTGCAGCAGGCAACTGTTCTCAGTGTAAAAAGTCTGTCAAACCCAAAGTGCACTAGCTGCTCAGCAGGAAACAGCTGACAAACAAAGTTAGCGAATAGCTGGTGAATGTAGTGGAGCGCTTTGAAACAGCTGGTAGATGCACATATACAACTATATGGAGGGGTTTAATATTTGACTTGAAACTTTGCTAAATGAATGCATGTGTTGCTACATTCTACATTACTGACATAATCAAGGGACATATAATTATATTTTCGATGTGGTTTAATGGTTATAATTTATTATAACTACATCAACCGCATCACCAGTTTGATCCCTGTTGGAATCTGTAGTCAGGTCATTATGTTCCCCCTGTGGTGATAACAGTTTTATGTTATTTATTTACAGATTTATTTTTGAGGTTTTCCTTCCTCCTGTCAAGAGTTAAGGGTGTCCTAGCTTGTAAAGCCCTATCATGCCAATTGTGATTTGTGAATATGGGCTACACAAATATAATCTGATTGATTAATTGATTGATTTATTGAAAATAGCTGCATTGAGAAGGATTTGTCAATATCCTGCTGAAGCAGGTAAACGCAGTTTTAATCTGGAACACAGCACGCAATATATAATAGAAATATCTCTGTGGTGGCGTCTCTGCTCAGACCAATCATCTTCGAGCTGTAATGGTCATTCTCTGTAATCGCCAGGCCGCCTATTTTTATATGGCAGAGACGGATTCTGCCTACAAAGGAATCACTGCAGCTACAGTGGGTTTGGCCTCTAGCTCTCAGAGTTACAGTGTGTGGTCAGTTCACTCCAGTGAAGCCCATTATTCTTCTGCACAGAAGCCGGAGAAAGCAGAAGTGTATCCCCTCCAGCACCGAGCCCAGCTACAGCTCTAACCTTCTATGTGCCTTTTGCTCCGGGATCTGGGCAAAGGGAGTTATCCTGTCCTCGTTTACTAAGTCATTATTAGTAGCTCCCTGTTTCACCTCCCACTGTTTCCAGAACCACTGCCGTTATAATTATCAACTGCTGTTATGCCAGGCTTTTTTTCATCGACCACGTGTGCGAATCTCGCTCCCCACTCTCGTAAGTAAACGTCTTGAAGAGATGGACTCTGTATTTACCAAAGCAGCCTGGGGAGATCAGAAGGACATCGCCCCTGTCTGTACTTCAAGTCAGCCATCTTCTCCTGTGGACCTCCTTGGTGTCCTGCCGTGACTTGGCTGGGTTTGATTCCGCTGCGGTCATCAGAGAGCTGCTCATTAATCTTACCAGCGCTCTGTCCCACTTCTCTCCATAATCTTCCTCCTCCTAATTTCCCTTATCGGTCACACTGACTTTCTTTTGTTTGTGTTTGGAAGGCTTACTCTAGGCTGTTAGCCAGAGGGTGCAGACAGAGTACAGAGCGGACTGCGGCAGCTTCCCTCCATCAGTCATGAAGCCAGGGATGGTTTATCATCCCAGGTTCCGTTTTTTCCGTCTGCCAGCAACTGTTCATTCATTTGCAGCGGGATAGATTGTGCTGAGAGTATTGATGGGGAGGCTAATGCTTTTAAGTGCAAGATTACACCACATTTAATAATGATGTTACTTATTGCTGCTGGCACTGAAAACTGTCATTTGTCATGCACCCTCCCCCGTGTTTGTTCAGTCCGCGCGCAGCGTTCCTCCCCCCACACACATACTCATTTTATCCAATTTTTGCCTAATCTCTTCCTTGTGTTAAGTGTTGTGTTGCGGGGAAAACATCGCCAAGTCGGGTCCATCTATTTCATCACCCCCCCAGATGCCTTTCAAAGTCTCAGGGTCTATCAGGAGGTGTTCTAGGACAATCAATGGTGCCCTATTAAATTCCCACTGCTCAAGATATAACATTATAAACACGTGGAAAGAGTTTGTGGAAACATTTGTCTCCCGTGTACAGATAGATAGAGATACAGATATCTTTTTCTAAGGCAGACGATATCAAAATAAGAATGTCTGATATTCAGTTCTATACTGTTTGGTCTAACTTCTACTCTCACCTTACTTGACTCATCAGATCTTGATCAGTTCAAAACCCAAGCTGTCAGGAGTGCGGTCAACGTCCGCGAGGGCCAGGGAGTGGTGCTGCTTTGTGGACCGCCGGCGTATTCTGGAGGTAAGTTTTGTGCCTGCGCCCATCGTTTCCTGTTTCCACCTGACTCAGAGTAATTACCTCTACCCATTCCACATGGCAACCTTAGATAAGGGATTACTCCTTTACTCCAAATTAATCTGCCTTTACACCCATTGATGTGCGCAGATAATTCTCGCCTTATGTTGTTTGTACAGAATGTTACTATTTGGATCCTCAGTTGGGTGTTTTACCCTCTTATCTTGAAAGTTTTTGTAATGAAGGCAATGTGTCTATCAAATTTGTCTAATAGGGATAGTTTGATATTTTGGGAAATATGATTATTTCCTTTCTTGCTGAGATTCACCTGAGGAGATCGACACCACTCTCAGAGCTGTCGATTAGATATGACGCTACTCTACAATTATCAGCAGCTTAACTGAGCTTAGCATAAAGTGTGACAGCCAGGTGGGAAAACTGCAGGCTCTCTAAAAAGATGGGTGACGTTATTTGCACGTTACTTCTCTAAATCGGGGCATAGCATTTCAGCATTATGAGACGCGCAACTTATTTTAGAGTTTTTCCGCTTTGTTGTGCATCATACATCATGCAGTATAGAGGGGGGTGGGATGAGCGATCAGACGCTGCATGACAGAAATGTTGGTCAGCCATCTTCAAGGTCTTGCGCAGTTAAAGCATAGTCACGCTTCTATTCCCCAAACCCAGCATCTTTTCCCTCATTGCGTCTGGCTGGAAGCAATTGCACAGGGAGTAGGAAAAAGAGGGTTTAGCTAGTGGTCAATTAGTATTCTGAAACATTTTGATGTCTTTCTGTAAAATAGCCAAACCAAAATACTCACGTCTTCCAAGCTACGTGCGTGTCCATGGGGCGACGCTTCTTTGTTGCACCGTTCAGCACATATGGTCAAGCCGGCGCCTTTCTTCCTTGTTAGTATTGTTAGCAAACAAACTTTGCCTTCTACTTCTTTGACACAAACATTGGCCTGGAGCTGGTCAGGAGGAGCTGACAGCAACACACAGTGTGAGCAGTCAGGATGTGTCAGACAATCTGACCGTGCAGTGTGAGCACATTAATCTGGAGCTCTGGCTTCACATCTAAGACGATTTACTTTTTACAGAGTTAGGTGGAATTTAATTACAACATTTTTTAAGTCTCACAGTCTATGCCTAGATTAAATCTCTGATTAATATGGTATATGTCATAGAATATGTAATAGGAAACAAGTCTTACAGGGGGTTACATACTGTGCTCTAATAGGCTGATTTTGGAGGCTGACAACCAGCTGCTGACAGTCGCCTTATAATTGCGTGAGTCACACGTTCAAAAAAATTGCCTCAGTTGTTTTAATGGCCCAAAAAAAGTACATTACAACTGAGACTCTATGACCAGGAGATAAAGGTGCCGCCTGCTCAGCCACACCACCCTGCAGAAAACTGAGAACATATGGACAATGGCTGCTGCCTCACTTGTCCCCCCCCGATACCGTCGCTTGCACGACCAATTTCCTTCACAAGCGAGGCGTTTGTAGAACAGTGCAGTGTACAGCTGGTCTATGGGATAATGGGTCAGAGTACTCTGTGTGAAATGCAGTTTGACAGCTTGCCTCTCCGACACGGGCTTATACGCGGTTGGCTGCTGTAGCCTTAGCACCATTGTGTTTTCTAACATTTTCTCAAGTGACTGAAGGTGATGCAGTGTGAGTCTGCTGTCCCATTCTTCGTCTTCGTTTCTCTCTTTTATTCTCCCCTTTCCTCTTCTCTCTTCCCCTCTTGAATTTAGAAAACACTGATGTGCTACATTACCTTGAACTAGACTGAGCAGATTTGTTCCCCCTCCACAACCGCATTCATGGTCACATCTCTCAGCTACGACTCATAAAATATAATATTGTCATAGTAAATTGTTCTTGTGTGACTTTTGTTCTCCGACAAAGAGATTTGTTTACTCAAAGGGCCTTTTTGTGCCACGTCAGTCCCTTTGTGTTTTTCATAAAAGCCATTAATTTACAATAATTCTAGCGGTTCACATTACAGTTGAGAGAGAGGTTATGCTGAGTCTGAACTGTGTAGCTCCTGCTTGCCTAATCAGAACGAGCTTTGTATCTGCGTCGCTGCACCGGGCTCGGACGCTTGATCCCAGCCGAGGCAGAGAGGCTTGCTCCCTTGGGGGGCATCGGATAAGCTTGACAGTGACTGCATACACCTTTTGACTCCGAGCCCCTCACCACCAAAGTGGGAGATTATACGGCGCATCTCCTCAGTCTCGAAAGTCTGCGAAGCCTGCACTTCTCAAAATGACATGGTAATTCATCATGGCAGGTCTCTCCTTTCTTGTGGTAGACCTGCTACTTGCAAAAGTGCATGACAATATATTCCTACTTCCGTACATCAATCTGTCTGTCCCTTCCTCCACTCGGGCCTCCCGTGAACTAAGTCACTCAGGGACCCAGGAAAAAGGAGGCCATGTGTCAGGGGAGGGCCACTGACGCACTGTAATCCATTTTGCTTTGCTCCCTTTCCTTAAGTCTCCCTTTTATTCTGCACTGATAACTATTGCACTTGCCATGTCCTGGTATCACTTACCAAGGAGACTGAGATAAGTGAAGGAAAATGGCATGCTAACATTTTTAGGCCACACATGAGTCTGTTTCTTTTTGGTCCAGCTATCCGAGCCACAGGCACGACACAGACAAAGCCAGGTTTGTGTGGAATTGTCTGTTGGGTTTCTCCCTGTAACCCTGTAAGGTCTTGACCTTACAGGGTTACAGGGTTACAGGGTTCAAGTCTGAAGTAAATGGAATCAGTCAGTGAACAAGTAGTGATGGTAGATCAGCACTGCAGTAATATTGTTCTGTTATCCTTTCCAGAGCTGGCATTTGCATGGATCTTCAACGAATACCCGTTCTTTGTCCAACAAGACAGTCGCCGGTTCATCTCTCAGGAGACTGGGAGTCTGTACATCACTAAAGTGGAGCCCTCAGATGTCGGGAACTACACCTGTGTGGTGAACAACACCGTCACGAGGGAGAAGGTGCTCAGCTCTCCAACACCCCTGGTCCTCAGAAGTGATGGTAAGTGCCACAGGGAATCTTTACACCATTACCAACTGGTTCATCCTACTATCCACTAATGTGTTGGCTTTGATTGTAGAGTCAACAGTTACCTATGCTGTGTTTTAGCTTAATATCATTCACCATTACTCTTTTTAAGAAATAAATAGAGGGGTATTGAAAATAATCCTCGAAACACATTGAGAGTTGGTTTGGGACGAATGTGGCCACAATATTTTAATTGTGTAAACACAAATCCATCCTGGGCCACATATGAAGGGGTCGCCTACCCAGCTGATGTCATAATCAATCGTCTTTTCATGCCTCTCGGTGACAATAGGTTGATTTGTTTATGGCCACAACATAAACACTGACCACAACACATTGATTTCTAATTTGGGTAAAATCTTTATTCATAGTGGATCCGTGCACAACTCATTGATTCATTCAGCCCCTCCTTACTCCTACCGCTCTCTTTCTCTTATTTGCACACACACAGAAACACACATACACACACACACACACAAGTTTGTATACTTCTGTCTTAGTTGGGACACTCATTGGCATAATGCATTCCCTAGCCCCTAACCCTAAGCATCCAAACAAAACACCCTAAAACCAAGTCTTAACCTTCAAACAGACCTTGGAGGATGTGAGGACTGGCCAAAATGTCCTCACTTTACAAAAAGGTCTTCACTCTGTAGGGTTTATGCTTTCAGACATTTTGACAGAACGTTTGAGAATCAGTCTTTCGTTTTTTTTTGGTCATTTCAAAGAAATATGACTAATTATTGAAATATTCTGCACAAATCATTTTGCTGCTCCAATCTGAAAATTGCTCTCTCTCTTCAAAATCAACCTCAAATCAAAAATAATTGATATTTATCACAGTTCTTTGAACAGAGTTTCACTGATTATATTTCAACAAGAGGGTAGAGTCCGTCTCCCATCTTTAAAATTCTGTTAAAGAATAAGATTGAAAATCAACTTTTTAAACCCACTTTTTCTCTTTCTTAAATATACCCTAAAAAAATTGGGATTTAAAATTTGCGGGGACGTCGTCCATGTGTCCCATCATATTCCTCAGAGCACCTTTGGGGGTCACCAGGTTGTGAATAATCCCTTTTGTCCATCTTCCGGCAAAGTAGCATAAAACGTAAAAATGTCTGCTCTTTCATGAGTGAGGTGAGAGTTTGAATTGAGATGTATCAGTGAATCAGAAACATGCAGGGGCGGACTGGCCATCGGGAATACCGGGGACATCCCCGGTGGGCCGATGGCCGAAAATATAAATCCAACGGCCCATCACTATGATGTACCGGCCCACGCCCATCATCGCATCAGCCCTACAATGGTTGAAACAGCGGCACAAGCGTAATTTTCTCCAAGAGCTATACCTATCTATTCGCACTGACTGCTTTTATACTGCTACTCGCAATCGGTCTTCACACTCATGGTGACTATTTTTCGATTTTTTTTTAAGTGTCTTTTAATATGTGTTTTACAGACTTCGGAAGTCCAAAGTAAGAAAAGATCTCCACCTTATTAATAAACACCTCTAAATTGGTTCTTACACAGCCGAAGTGTAGAGAATTTGGATTTGCATACATACACGCAACGCGGCACCCAGTTATACGCATGCGCACAACCCATGAGGCCCAGCTCTTCGTTGCCTTCGTTGTTTTGGAGAGTGCGAGAGCATGCCGTCGGCACCAAAACGAAAAGGTGGAGCTGAAAAGCTAAGAGATAAAAAGAAAAAATGTCTGGAGAAAGGTGCCTCAAAACATTTAAAAATATCAAATTTCTTTGGAAAACCACCGACTGGTGACAGTGAAAAGGTAAGATAACCCTAACCCCATAGACCGTTATGATCTGGTAAAATAAGCAAGCTGGTGTTGTTGTCAACATCTAGATTATCTATTTTAACATGTTAGCCGTAGTCACTGGCTTACAATTGATGAGCAAGCTATCCATGGTGGTAGTTGTAAATAGGACAATCTTATAATTTCTATTAACCTGTGACAAATAAGTTAACCAGCTAGTTTGTTATGCTAAAATCTAAAATTATAAATAATGTTTATATGTTATCTAGATTGTTAATATGTTATGTAGAGGCGTTGACTTGGCCAAGTATAGCATGCATTTCACAACATATTAAACAAAATGTTAATATGTTATCTAGATTGATGATTCAGCTGCTGGAAGCAGCAGCCAGGGGCATGAGAGCCAAGATAAGAGCCAGGCATGTGTCCATCCAGGCAAATTGGTGGATCCAAATGTTATTAAAAAACAAACATACATATATGATGTAATTTCTTTGTAATCATCCAAAATAATGTTAAGTGTATGGGTATTTTTCCCAGAAGGCCACTGACTGTTCGATACGCGCGATCCATTGAGTGGGCAACGCGGCTACTTAGTGGGCCGCGCGCCGTGTATTGAGTGGGCCGGTCTGACAGAAACTCCCGGGCCACTTTTTTCCCCCAGTCCGCCCCTGGAAACATGCCTACGGAAAATGTCACAAAAATGTCCGACCAAAGCATTTAGATGACATATTTCGTTGAAGGAGATGCAATTTCATATTCTGCCCGTTTCCCACACTCACTGATGCTCAGACTGATCACAGCTTATCGAAGTCTTCCGTGACTTCTAAATCTGAAAACATGCACAGGACACCGGGTCAGCTCTTGCTGCCAGACTTTGGGTTGGTAATAGTAAAGGGCATATTAATATATCTCACAACGTCTTTGACCCCTTCTACTGATGTGAATATAAATAAAGTCATAAATGAAGTCACATTGCCACAGGTGATAAATCTCTGCTCAGTAAGACTTTACCCTGATGTGTTCTCTGCATCATTTATAAGCCACCTCGGATTTCCCCTCCCAGCCCTTCAGTGGTCACTTTTGCATCGTACAAGACTTTTGTGAAAGCTGTCCCATTGCATTACTGCTCTCTCTCTCTCTCTTTGATCCAATGCATGTGTATTGTGTGCTGTTAATCATTGATGTTACAAGCTTGCAATCTATTGTCTCCTTTTTGCAGGAGTAATGGGTGAATACGAACCGAAAATAGAAGTTCACTTTCCTGACTCAGTTCCAGCTGCGAAGGAATCGGTAGTGAAACTGGAATGCTTCGCTCTGGGAAAGTAAGTCGGCCCTATTGTGTGCATGTGACATAATCGGGAGGCTCATTCATGCATGAATTAGTGCTACTCAAGATGATTTAAGGATGCAAAAGCGTAACATTACTCATTTTTTGATTCATCAATCCATACTCGGGCAAGGAAAGACAAGGGAGCAGAAATCAAAGTTCCTTTAAGAGCGTCTGAAGTCTGAGCAATAGCAGTTTGATTCGTAGGGAACAATAATTCCCCGGGCTTTTGCATCAAAAACTTTTTTGTTCTGTGCTTAATCACACTTTGAAAACAACGACTGACAGTTGCCATCGTGGGAACTTTTTGCTCCCCTTTTGTAGCCCCGTCCCAGAAATAAGCTGGAGAAGAACCAGCGGCGTCCCTTTCCCCAGCAAAGTCAAGATGAAGAACTCAAACGCCATCCTTGAAATCCCTAATTTCCAGCAGGAAGACGCGGGGACGTACGAGTGCATGGCAGAGAATCGGCGAGGCAAAAATGCGGCGCGGGGCCGTATTTCATTCCATGGTTAGTGAGGCGTTTCAAATTGAAGGAGAGTGAATGCAGAAATGAATGTGTTCCTGTAACAGATTTCCACATTTGGATGGGAAACGTGCATATGACCAGCAGTTTGTTGAATCTCAATTGTTGGACAGAAAACCTATTTGTCTATAATGTGAGAGATATAATAATCCATGAAATTGCAGGATGGGCCATGGATGATGGCTGTGTAAAGTAAAGAGTTAATAGTTTTTCAAATTAACTCCCCGTCAATTCATAATTCTGTTTACAATCCTTGGTTTTTCATTATGTTTCTAATCCACTTGTTAAGTTTAAACTTCGGTGATTCAATGCGAGGCTGCTTTAACAGCTTTATGATTTCTGATACTGCTCTTTAACTAATCCACTGCCTGTGTAATTAAAAAGGTAATCTCCTTTTATTTCCGTCAAGCTAAACCTCACTGGCTCCAGACAATGACGGACACGGCTCTGTCCATCGAGGAAAGCCTCTTCTGGGAGTGTAAGGCCAATGGAAAGCCTAAACCCTCCTACAGCTGGTTGAAGAATGGGGAGCAGGTGATGGGTGAGGTAAGAAGACCTGTTCAGCTCCTGGTTGTTGTACAAACTGTCCCCACATGCATAAACTGTAGGTGGGGAGAAACATAATGAGTAAAGATGAATGTGTGTATTTTCCACATTATCTCACCCCAATGGAAAACCTTATCTGATTGATGACAGCCAATCATCTGCCACATTATCTTGGTTCCTTCTCCACACCATTGTAATCTGCAGTCATTCTTAAATCACTTTTGCAAGGAACTGACCAGCCTCTGATTCAACTTGTAGCTTATGCCAGATTTGCTTAAGCTTGCAGGAAGAGACAGATGGGCGGATTTATTTTTTTGCCTCAAGAACAATTGTACAGATGGTTTTTAAAACCTGGTTGAGATCCAGTCACAGTGCAAGCAAGTCTACCTCCAGATGTGATCTGGCCGACCTGATGGGTTTTTCGTGCACATTGTTCCTATCTAGGTTATATATCCAAATACAAAAAAATGTTTGGACACATTTTAGAGGCAGCATGTATTGTTCACAAAGTCTGTGGAAACTCTCTGAGCTATAAATGTTTAAACTTGAGAACTATATTAATATGACTCCCAATCCGTTTTTAATCTATTTCATAAATGCAGAGAGACAGTTCAGTCACAGACACACACACACACACACACACACTCTCATTCTAATTTCTATCTAATTTCCGCTGTCCTTCGTGCGAATGACAAAAGGTCACAAGAACTCGTCTTTTTCTCCATCATGCTGACCCTGGTAGTAACATCTGTCCTGATTTGATCACATGTGCTAAGCTCAGGTCTAAACGCACTCCAATGTGTTCTGAATATGTCCTGAGATCCTATCACAGAAACCACAGTCAGAGGTGGTCTGGGGCACGTGGCCACATTCCTTTTGCTGTGTGAACATAAATATGTCCTCGTCCATGCAGTATATGAAGGACCGCCTACTCAGCTAACATCCCTTTGACCCGCTACAGTGTCAAAATGAATCAAATGCATTTTTTACGCTTCTCTGTGTCCTTACAATTATTTGCTGGGGGCCACAGCGAAAAATATCGAATACTGACCACCACCACCACTAATGATTAATACTTTTAAATTGATCAAAGCTTTCTATCTCTCTCTCTCTCTTTCTCACGCCAACACTGCATTTTAATACACACATAGTTATTGCTGTCCACTTTAGATCGGCCTCAGGACAGATGTTTATGCCAGGTGTGAACAGGGCCACACAGAGAGCAGCGTATATGCCTGGTTTCACCCCTCATTGGAGCTAAACAGAACTATAGATGGAAAGATGGTGGATTGCCCATTAAATACCACAAAACAAAGGGAGATACATGTCATTTGATGGATATGCTTTACTCTGATGCTTTACTCTGAGTCATGTATAGTCTTTACTTCACCTGTGTACTACATTTTGATGAGCCCACACCCGCTATATGCACCTATAATTAAGATTGCCCTATAAATAGCCACTCACCCTGCAGCACTAATGATCTCAAACTAGCTCAATGGGTCAAAATCATCAGAAAACGTCATTATCGAAGCCATTTATTATATTATATTTTCAACTGAACCCCCTGAGAATAAATCCCTTTTTTTGCTACTGGTCCCATTGTCAACATTGCTTCTTCTCTGTGTATCTAAGATGCAGGTTAGCAGTTTTTGCCGCTCGCACTCACCCCTCATCTCTTGCCCCATTCCAAGCTGAACATACGGCACAATGCCACTTGGCTCCTTTCCTTTTTTTCTTTTCTCTCTCCTGCTGTCCTCCTCCCGTCATGGTGCACCAGTAATTGCTGCTGTGCCTTTGGACATAATAGACTGGCCATGCAATGGATATGCATAACTGTTTCTCTTTTCCTCCTCAGGGCCGGGTGCAAATCGAAAACGGGGCCCTTTCTATAGCAGCGCTAAACGTGTCAGACTCTGGGATGTATCAGTGTGTGGCTGAAAACAAACATGGCATTATTTATTCCAGTGCCCAACTAATGGTGTTAGGTAAGATGGCCTCCATCTCTGTGCTTTTATGCTGCTTATCCGTCTGTGCATTTGATCATCTCCTCAGATAAGATAAAAACCTAGAGCCTGCTCCTCAGCAATCAGTCTGCAGCCTCATTTGATGTCACCGTGGGCTCTGTTAGCAAAAATATGAATCTGATGGAGTGTCTCATTTTACTCGCAGTCGTTTCATCGTATTGATTTGGAAACTACAAACACCCTGCTTTGTGGCATTGTGCATGCTTTCTCGTGTAGATGGGGTATTGATTTATTTGCAAAGCTTTGATGACTTCCATCTGACTGACTCGATGCGAAATTCAATGCTGTCTTGATTCAGCCGATGTCACTTAGGTCCAAATGGTGGCTGACAAAATGTAATGATGAGTATGGATAATGGCTGCCGCCACTGCAGGTTGTGTGTGTGTGTATGTGTGTGTGTGAGTGTGTGTGTGTGTGTGTGTGTGTGTGTGTGTGTTTCTACTTTTTTGAGTGTCTGAGTGTGTGTATTTTGTTTAAGGGTAGCAGGTAGGTCCGATGGGCATTTCTGCTAAAATTTGACTGAGCACTGAAGAGGAGACCATCTCCGAAAAGCAGGTCTGATCTGAACAGTTTTATGTTGCCTATATATTTTTTTAATCGCGCACCATTTCTCTGCCCCCCCAACAAACAGCCTCACCGCCCAGCTTCTCCAAAAGTCCGCTGAGGGCCTTGCTTAAAGCTCGCTCAGGCAGCGAAGTCACTCTCGAATGCAGGCCTCAGGCCTCCCCCCCAGCAAATAGCCTGTGGAAGAAAGGGAACGAGATCCTGCAGAGAAGCGAAAGGTAGGATAAAGGTCCAAGCAGCTTTTATTCACATTCACTGCGAGCGGAATTGTTTGAATAGTGTATTTGACATTTGTGCAGATGCATAGAGTGGAGGTTTAATGAGGATAATTAAGGGCAGCAAGGCCATCATGGAAACTGCACATGGCTAAAATACTCACTAAAATGTGCTCCTTCATGTGCAAAACGCTCAGTGTGAGGAATCCAGATGCTTACTCGTCGCTGCATGCATTAAATATTTGCAAAGATACAAGATTTGCAACTGAAGCCCCTGTTGAAGATGAGTCGATTTAGTTTTAGAAAGCAGTAAAACTGAGACTGCTGCACTTGTAATAACCTGAGGTTAAATGTTCGACTTTATCTTGACATTTAATGTGATTCACGTAATCACTGAAGATTCAAGACAAAAGCCTTTTTCCATATTTGCAAGCGGAGACGTCTCACCAGACACAAAACTCCAAACACAGACATGAGTCAGATAATGAGCAAAACCTCAAGCACCACTTACTGTGGCAGAAAGTGGTGCTTGATTTGGTTTGTTGTCCTTGCAGGTCTGACTTCTTGTTGAATACACCAGGAGCTGAATTTGAGCTACTGAACAGACTCCATAAAATACAAAGCTTCTAATTCATGGTGGAGAAATCTAAAAGAAAATCAGTGACAAGAAGTGACACTTTTAAGCAATCCATCTGCACTCTTTTCATCAACGTGATTGGAGAGCGATGAAAAGCTGGGCTGGTGAATAAACCTTGCTGCAAGTCCAAGCACACGCATTTAGAATTTGTTGCACACACACACACACACACGCACCCACGGGACAGACTGAACAAAAACAAGTCAAACGCTCACATGCCAGTTCTGAAGAAATGCTTAACTTTGTGCTTTTTGAATTATTCCCGTGCTGCTAATTCAAAAGGAAGTCTGAAAGGGAACAATACGAGCCAAGCATCTTGTCAAAACAGCACCGGCTCTGTTTAGTCGGCTGAGGACAGGGAGCTGCAGCTGCAGCAGCAGAAAATTGCTCAAATTCCCAAGCTGAATGACATTTAGCACAGTGCATGTGAAGCCCACATACCCTTTCAAGGTGCATAATGCTGGATGTACAGGGACACTGGCAGGGGAATGTTTTCTCATATATGGAGTCACGCTGTAAATTGGAGCAGTGCTGCGGAAATGAATTGAATTCACATTTTGAGTCACTAAATATCACATCATTTAAAGGTAGTTTCACCTAAATGATGAAAGGCCTAGTTCCTAATTACCCTTCGTGGTGTCTATCCATGCTCAGGGCTTTAGCTTAGTAATTAGATATCAATCTCGGAAATATCCGCCTCCACCCCCTTGTCCCTTGTTACCCTGGATAATCTACTGAGCTCGCGGTCAGCAGTTTTTTTAATCTGGACTACTTCTGTGACAGAAAGTGGCTCCAATGAAAACAGTGTTCGCAGTGTTTGACCTAAATACAATTACTGAAGCAGCCCTAGTGCTGTTACTTTAGAGTCATGACATGTTCCAGTCATCAGTTTAACAACATGTTATGATTGATGGCTTCAAATCCTGAATTACCAAAAGGATGACTTTGGGTTTACTTACACTACTTAGGGTGCTACTAGCTATAAACAGACCCAGTTTGCTGTAGATCCAGATAATGATCCAGATCAACATTTATGGAAATGCATATAGAGATAAAGTGGCCAGTCAGCCTTAGTGGAGGTATTTGCTCTCCAAGTGCCCTTCTTGTTACACAACTGGTTTTTCAACAGATTTTTCTAAGCATTTTTTTTGCAAAAATTGAATGATGAGGAAAGCTCATAATTAGCTAAAACATCTGGGTCGAGATTTAATTACTGCAACCTTTAAAGCTGGTGTGTATGTATGAATAAGGCTAATAAAGATAAATTATTAGATCCTATACGGAAGCTGTAATTAATTGTGAATCATTGTATTACAGTCTAAATGCGATAGGTTCCTGAAAGGCAACTTGATCGTTATGATGAAGAAACCGTTAAAGTCAGCACAGAGAGATCTACAGGGGAGGAGTAAGCCTCATGATGTCACTAGGCCTTACAATCAACTCTACGGCTGCTGCACTGGGCAACACATGTATTTGTGAAGAAGAAGACTGAGAGTTAAAGCAATGCAAGAGTCAAGAATATGTCTGCTTTGAAGCAGGCATTGGTGAAGCGTACCTCAGAGCCTCCTCTGATTCACTGCCTTCTTTTGTCACTTTTGGCCGCAGCAGTGCAGCTGCCTTGGGCAACCTACCATCAGTGTGTCACACTCTGATGCTCTTCACTGAAGATGGCTATTTTTCAAATAAAACACACGTACAGACAACCGCATTACACAGGGTCGGTTCATTTTTCGTTTAATTATATTCAGCTATAATTATGTTTATTCCAAGATATTATTATTTTCCATCAAATTTTGACGGTGTAGGATATTGCCACAGGGTTATGTTCTTATGAAGAGCTGTATTATATTATGTATCATAGCACGCGTTGGGCTTTTATTAGATCTCCCGTCAGTCAGTGACCTCCCAGCATGACAGTGGTTCCTCTCTGACTTCAGCACATAAAGCCTGTACGGCACATTTCATTTATTCATTGAGTTGCTCAGTGACGCTGTGTGTAAAATACTTAGAAATGTGTTGGTGAGTTTAGCTCACCACTGAGTTGGGGTGATGGGTCATGCTGCCCGCTGCTGCCCTGCACCAAAGAATCCCATTTTTACTGGGATTTAAAGGAAAGCTTTATAGCACCCGGGTCAAAGTGCTTTTTCAGAGGCTTTTACATTTTTGGGAAGAACATGAATCTGGTAGAAACTCCACTCTGCAAACTTAGTGCATCATGGAGAATAATAAAAACTAGAGATGGCACTCAGTAGAGCACATACCTCCGCCAAGGCCAAACCGTCCCTTTATGAAACTACATTTAAATTCACTAAATCCTGATGTTATTATTTGTATATGCAACAAATGGCAAATTGTCATAAAAATAATTTCTCTAAAAACGCCTAATTCCAAAGATTTTTTTTCCCATCCACGAATTATTCTCTGATTAATTAACGAAAAAATAAAAAAATGCACTCATCTTTCAATGTTGAAGAAAGTGAAAACAAATGTGGGGATCCACCCACTGATCCAGATCTGCACCAAAATGCAATGGGGTCTTTTCCTGACTTATACAAATTAGTCCTGTGGTGTTTGCGTAATACTGCTAACTAGCAACACATAAACAAACACAGATCAAAACAAAACCTCCTCGGTGCAGGTCAATGTAAGGATATTGAATATTACAGCAAAACAAAGAAAGCAGAGGGATGCGTGCGAAGCTCAGCCCTTTTGTTTAATACTCAGTTCAGTTAAAAGGTGTTCTGCTTCCCCCAGGATTACTCTGCTTCCCAACGGAACATTAAAGATCACCAATGTCACCAGACGGGACGCAGCCAGCTACACCTGCATCGCTAAGAACCAGTTTGGGACAGCAAGCACCACTGGGCAGCTGCTCATCACTGGTGAGGGGCGCTCTTCTTCATCTACTTCTACTAAAGCATATCACATCCCACTAACCTCTCTACATTACACCATCAGAGCTCTTCAGTCTTCTTCCACTGTATTTACTGAGAATGATGGTAGAACTGCTCTGACTTTAATTTCCCCAGCTGCCTGTGAACTGTTCACTCCTGATTTTCCTAGGTGCCTCATGTTTTTCCAGGTATTAAAAATGAGAACCTTGGACACAGATTATAAGAAACTCACTGAGATATGCATTCATTTTACAGATGCAAATGAGAAGATTCCACTTTCATCTGTATGTTAAATGTGACGCGACCATCGGCAGAGGGCGAACTGAGCTTAGCTAAATAACACACACACACACTACAATTTAATACATTTGTTTACTTACGTTAACTTATATATATGTCAGTATAGTTATATGTTTTCTTTTTTTCAGAAATTCCACTTTTAGGTTGGATGCAACTGAGCAAGTCTTTAATGATGTTTTATTGTGTTTTTCTTCAGGGGGCTTTTGCCTTTGGGATTAATTAAGATGTGTTGTTTGTTATGTAGCTTAGCAGAAGAAGACTGGAAAATGGGAAAATTACCAATTTACTTTCAGTTAAACCAATCGGCCATCCAATCACTATTGAAGCAGGTAACTGGGGTTGATGTTGGAAGGTAAATCCCATTGCTGATGTTCCAGAAAAAAACTTGTTTGAAACAAACATATACACAGATCTGCAGAAACAGCATTAATGCTGTGGCTCTTCAGTGTATACTTCATAAAAAAAAACATTTATAACCCAGTTTATAATCACATTAAAAAGGCTGGTATATGTTATGCAAAATAGCAGCACAGTAACATAACATTATCCTTGATTTAGTTAAAGGTCATTATTTGTGGATTCAGTGACATAACATGTTCGTGCAGCCCTCTGGTTTCTCTGTTACAGTGTGTGTGTTTGTGTGTGTGTGTGTAGCCACCTGACTTATTTTTCTCATTAGCATTTCTTCTTCTCGTACACTGACAGCTGAACCATTTAATGTCATAGAATTTAATTACTTTGACCTTTACTCAACATACTGTGAGGCCTCCAATCCACCACCATCACAGAGTGGGAACGCGCTCGCATCTCTGTAATACTGTTTTCAACATTTTCTCCCAAGTCGATCCTGGAACACAAACTGCGAAGACGAGATGTCATTAATTGTTTCTAATGGACAGGATTGGAATTTAAATGCTTGTTAAAAAACAGGGAAAGCACACATCCATGTTTTTTTTTAATGATGGTGACTTGATTTGGACGTGAGTCCCAGTGAGATGGCGGCAGCAGAGGTCACAGCGGTGTTAAAGGTTCCTGTGGCAGTGATATTAACATGCATGCTATCGTCTGTTGTCTGGCCAGAGCCCACCAGAATCACCATGAGGCCCACTAACATGGAGATTATTGTTGGCGAGAGCATCGTGCTACCCTGCCAGATTGCCTGCGATCCAGCTCTGGATGTCTCTTTCTCGTGGGCATTCAACGGCCAGCTCATCGACTTCCAGCGAGACAGCGATCATTTTGAAAGAGTGGGCGGGGTGAGTCATCTCAAGCGTTCAACTCAGCTACTTTCTGGCTATTCTGGGATTAATTGGGACATACTGTGTGGTGTGCAAGGGTATGCTCTACTGCCCTGCAGAGGGCTTCTTACACACCAATAATACCGAAGCAGAGAAATTTATGCCAAGACTTATCCATTTGAAAGTTTCCCTGTGTTCACTGCAGAATGTTATATCAAAAAATTCTATTAGGAATCTCTTCCATTCTTCCATTTCTATGCTGTGAAACCCTCAATGAATGGCACTATCAGGTCAGTACTCGGGATCTTTAGTTTTTGAATTAGCTGTGTGAGCTTCAGTGTTTTACACTTCTAGAAATCTATTAGCGAAATGCCATTTCATTCATACGGAGGGTCCTCATTGATGGAGTCTTTACACTTTTCATCCCTTCAACTTCTAATTCCCGTACCTCAAGGGAGAACATTTTCTTATCATCTCCCTCTGCCATAATTCAATTTGCATACCTATTTATGAATCTTGAGCCCCCAAAATAATTAAGTAATGAGCGGGCTGGCATTCACCAAGGGCAGGCCCGCCAACCGTAAATGTTCATTTGAAATGCTTATTTCTTGAAATAATGATAAGTGGTGACTCTTTGTTGAGTATTTATACCTTTTGATGAAGGGCAAAGCCATTTGTTCATAGCTTGTCTTTTATATTTGCATATTATAATGTATTTTATCATATCCAAGGTCATTAGTCCGATCACTGCCATTCACATGTTAAAGGTTGGCATAATATCTGAATGCAAATGACAAACGACACTGTACTGTGCTTGGATATACGATGAGATATAGTTTTCACAGAAACTGTTCCCCCTGTCCACAGAGATTAACAGCCCCCTGCTCAACAGCCTCTGATGAATGAATTAGCATAATGAAAGCAAATATGCCCCATCACTTCCTGCTTGCCAAGGCACAACGCCTTGCTTTCAGATGCGAGCTCTCAGGTCGGCCAGGTGGCTGCTGACACTGGAGGGAAAAATCTGACATGGCGAACACTGCGTAAAAAAATGTCAGGTGACAGGAGAGCAGATGAAAGGGGTGGGGGGGTGGTGGGGGGGGGGAGAGAAGAGAGAGCAGTAGAGTCTCTTTAGCCCACGGCTCCATAGAAGTGCCATTCAGCTCCCCTCTGCATTGTCAGAAGCTTCAGAGAGTTGGAGATCCACGGGCGTTCTTGTCCAGTTGCTGTGGAGTGAAGCTCTGAGCCACTTGCCACTGAGGGGGAGATGAAATCTGCCTTGACTGCAGTGAGTCCTGGCTCACCCCTCAGGTGACTCCTTTATAAAGCAACTCACTCCTTGTCACCAGCTGACATGCTTAGTGACAGGCCCACTCCAGGGGTGACTTTCCGGAGGTGGATCCCTAAGCTCAGTCAAAATGAGATCAGAATAATTCTGTTTGAATGAAGAGGTTAATGCATCTTTTGAAATCGATGTTTACCTTTGTACATTGCACACGTGTCATTTTCAAGGGCAAAGCTGGTGAGGAGGATGTATGTTTAATGAAAAAACACTATTACTACTACTTGTTAACTACTAGGAACTATTTGACTATTATACTAAGTCCGGAAATACAAACAGAGGCACACAGATGTAGAGAGAAAACCCTTAAAGGTCTTTGCTTAGCTGTGTTAGACTCATGATTAGATTCAGAGGCAGAGTTTGCACTCAACTTTGTTTCTTTTTCTTTTTGAAGGAGTTCGAAGTTGCGCACAGAACTTTTTATGGCTGTAGCCATCTTTGGCATTTGATTTTGTCAGTTGCCACGGAAAATACTGTGCTGTAAACAAAAATTTCAGGCATGTTAGATCAACCCAAAAGTCGTCTTTGGTGACCAAACCTCTATAAATGAGGACCACCGTTTTGCAAAGATGAACAAATAATTCCCACATGTCCCCGGTAGTCGTCAAGTTTTGTCTTGGAAAAGCTCCAAATTGCAGCGTAAACGCGGCATGACACGTATTGTCTTTCTTTTTCGTTAAAACTGTATTTTTCCGACAGTAAGCGTGAAACGAGAAGCCAGAGAACAGTGGGAGAAACACAGCACAAGGCCGGGTCGGAACCGAACCCGCGGCCCCTGCAGGAGGACTCAAGCCTCTGTGTCGTCTTTCTATTCAGAGCTTGACACAGCTTATTCCTCTGTAGCGTTGCGCTCTATTGTTGTCCGACGATAAGAAGACGCCAGCGAGTCACTCTGTTGTACTGGATGACATGTTACTGAATTACAATGAACATGGACGCTGTTGCTTATTCTGAGTCCACCCCCTCGCACACCATCTGTACTGTGAATGCACTACCACAATGTGATTAAATGTGAATTACTCCATGGAAGATAATAGTCCTCAGCCAATGAACTTTTTTTTTTCCTTTCTGAGTGCCATTTGGTTAAAACTACATTGCCCAGTTATTATAGGACATTATTTAGCAATATTTTCCCATTTAAATTCTCAAATATGCATGTCTTTCACTTTGAATCAACGGGCTTTTTTACAGGGAAGATGTAAAAAATTGAGGAACTGACTAATGCATTGTTGGTTTTGCTCTTATATTTAAAAAAAAAAAATACTGTATTATTCATTCGTAGTGCCAGAACTGGCCTTTCCCTTTAAAAACTGTCCTTCGTGGGGCCATTTATAATACAACCTGTCCTTACAAAGTTAATAATATTTGTTCTGGTGTTTTGTTTTGTCCCCTCATGGCCATCGCAAGCATGCAGCCTGTGTAAAATAATATTTGCTCTTTACACTCAGAGTTATACTCTATACACTTGCATGAGTTATGTAATTACAAAATAATTAGGATTTTCTTGCCAATTAACCAGACCTTGTTTGCTCTGCGTGTCCTCTGTTTAGCTGGTAGCTGTTTGTAGGGGGGCTGTGGGGGGACGGGTGGGGGGCTGGTTGGTCGGGTAGCGCCTGAAGGACAGCCAATGGCACTTTTTGTGCAAAGTACATCTGCTATGTCTGTTGTTGGTGTTTGAAGAGATGCACACAACACACAGCGGCCGTGAGTCGGAGGGATGGTGCAAAGCATATTATAAATGTTAAAGGATCCCAGAGCCAACAGCGGAACAATGAAACAAAACAAAATTGTTTACTTCACTGTGCTTTTCTCAATAATGTTCTTCTCTAGAGTATATCAGGGGATCTGATGATTCGTAACATCCAGCTCAGCCACGGTGGGAAGTACGTCTGCGCCATAGACACTGACGTGGAGAGCCTGTCCACCTCTGCAATCTTAGTTGTCAAAGGTAAGAGAAGCGATTTCTATTCAAAGGCTTGTTTGAGTTTGCTCACATACAAATATCAAAATCGACACTGTAGAGTAATGCGACGCTGAAGCATCTGCGGAAGTATGAAAGGAGTCAGAAGTTTGACAGAGTGAGATGCGAACAGCCCCCGAGGCTTCTGTGTAAGTGAAGGGGAGTAAAGCTGGATGCTACCTCAGTCAGAGGTATGTCGGCTCGTGTTTGCATTACATCCAGTGAGTGTTGCAGTGCGTGCTCATGGGCGGTGTGTGACTCGTGGGGCTCAGCTGAGGCAGCTTTGTTTGTATGTGCTCTGTGTATCCGGCTCAGCATGCGGGCTCTTCCCTGGTGAGTTCCATTGGTATTCATGCCCTTAACAAACTGTAAGAGCTGTCCCAGGTGCTTTGAGGAGGCAATGTTTATCACAGAAAATGACTATAATTGGCTCATTTACACATCGGCGAAATATCATGGATAACATCTGAATAATGGAACAGTGGAGCAAACAGCATTGTAAAGCCAGTTACAAACATTTGCTTATTTCTTTGTCTCTGTGAATTGACTTGTTTTGATTCTTCACTTTTTGGCCTTTCCTCAAGAATGAGCCTCTCCAGGTTATCTTTCCACTGCGAGAGATCCGTGTTCAGTAATCACTCTGTAGCCCCACACATCACACACACAGTGAATGAAGTAGGCACAGAACAAGGACGTAGCCCTTAATTAAAGGGAGTCCGATGGCCTTGATATGCTGCATGGTGCAGGAATCTTTATATGTTCAGCTTCTTGGAGTTAGTGCTCACCTAATGTTCACCCCCCCCCCTTGTTGCCTAATTGATTTAGGTCCACCAGGTCCCCCGGACAAGGTGTCGGTGGAGGAGATCACAGACAGCACGGCCCAGCTTTCCTGGACTCCTGGTCGAGACAACGGCAGCCCCATCACAGGCTACATCCTCCAGGCCTGGACGCCTTTCACAGTGGGCTGGCAGGCTGTTGACACAGGTAGCCCGCAATTCTCCTCCTGTCGCTCTCTGTTATTATTCATGGGGGATCCTTTTATTTATTCATCATTCAATTTGAGTCCAGTTGTTTGGCAGCCTGATTTTCTGAGGATCTCATTTCCCTGTTGCAGTGCCGGAGGTAGTCAATGGGAACATGCTGACGGCCACAGTGGTGGGTCTGAATGCCTGGGTGGAGTACGAGTTCAGGGTGGTGGCTCGCAACGCTGTGGGCCTGGGGGAGCCCAGCCCGGCCTCGGCCAAGACCAGGACTGAGGATGCCAGTATGTCAAACTTTTGAATTTACTTCCCAGGTTTTACCAGGATTTCTTGCCATGAATTTACTAGAACTACGGATGATCAAATCAAAGTTTATGTCTTCATGGATAGCTAGATTGTTTTTGGTCCCGTCCACATACACTGGAGGTAAATTTATGTCAACTATATTGGCTTAAGTGAATACTGATTATACTGATTCTGTGACCATTTCAGTCACACCAAACACAAATTTACCATGGCATAATTGTTGTGTTACGTGCGCTACATAGCAACTCAAGTATGTATTTCGCTGTATTTCGCCTTCATGTCTATCACGTCGCTACACAAGAGACTATGTGTCTATTTGCATCTTTCCATTGACTTTCAATGTAATCTCATTGTGCGAAAACTTTGTTTCAGGTTTAGTGTGAACGCAGCATTAGACGCCTAAAAAAACGCACGCGGCATCTTCTCTCGATTTAGAGATTCACACGTGTGGCAGAGAAGCTGAATGTGTTAAATGAAGTCAGAGGGGAAAAGTGTGCATTCACAGGGTTTTATGATGTCCCAGAAAAGTCCCAGACACATTGGAAGTATTTTTTAATTTTATGTTAGTAAATTTGTGTCAAAGCAAAGATGTGCAGTAAATCCTGATATTGTGTGACATAGCTTAGGTCAGAATACATGCCTCCATGAGATGGGTTCAGTGGGTTTGTTTCATTGCCTACATTACACAAGCACACAGGTGCATAGACCCATGCTAAAACTCACAGGTTCCTATATAGGTATTTTTTGCCAGGAAATTTGAGCATATTTAGGTGAGAGTGGAGGAAAAGCTGGATCTCTGTTCTCAGGATTGAACCCTGCTAAACGCTGCTTCACCCATTCGCTGATATGACACCTTGAATGTGTCTATTAGGACATGCACAGCTGCTCCTCCACCTACACTATCAGCTTCACCATCACACTGCCGTGCACAAATAGCTGAGTGGGAGCAGGAGGGACGTGGGTTGAGTCAAATGTCGTTTGCAAAAAAATTTAAAATCTTCATGTACAGTGACATTTGGGCAAAATCGGTAGTTCACTGCGCTCTGACGTGTTGGTGTTTACACACGGTGAGGGATTTGTTGGGTGTCAAACAGACGACAGTATCTCCAGCAGGCAGCCTTGTCCGCTGCAAGTACAGTGGAGGCTTGTCGCTGAGCTTTGTAAACTGTGTTCTAATTGCTCCCCTCTGGGCTTTACCTCTCAGTTCCTGATACAGCTCCCACTGATGTTGGAGGTGGAGGCGGCACAAAGTCTGAATTAGTGATAACATGGGAGGTAAGTCATCTGTCACATTTTACTGTTCTCTCCATCGCCGGGGTAATGGATTTGCTTAATTGTGCAGAATTGAACGGTGCAATTTTATGACCCACATTAGACAGAGGCACCTCTTCTCCGGCTCAGCCTCCGAGTGCCATTGCTTGCTCCAGTCGCTGGGGCAGAGAGCACTTCCTTTGAAGAGTTTTGCACTTTAGCCACAATTACATAGCCAAGCGAGAGCAAAAAGATAGGGTAAAAGATGATTGCGGAGTGTTTCTGGGTGATAACAGTGAAAAAAGAAAGAGGCTGTGACTAATCACAGAAGCCCTCGCGGAGGTACAGTGCAGAGACGGGCCCGTCTGTGTCTCTGCCTGTATGTGTTTTAATATCACTATAGTTTTGTGTTTCGCTCCCAGCCTGTGTCAGAGGAACTGCAAAATGGAGAGGGCTTTGGCTACATCATCGCCTTCCGGCCGGTGGGCACGGTCACGTGGACCCGAGCGGCCATCTCCGTGACGGGCGTGGCACGCTACGTCTTCCGCAACGACACCATCCCGCCCTTCTCGCCTTTCGATGTGAAAGTGGGGGCATACAACAACCGAGGGGAGGGGCCCTTCAGCTCGATTGGCGCCGTGTACTCAGCGGAGGAAGGTACAGACTCCACCGCCCCGCAGCAGAGAGCGATGCTTAGAAAGAAAGCTGTAATCTCTCTCCTTACGACTGTGACCTTGAATAGTAATGAGGAAATGAGTTTTGTACCTCCAGTGCTGTTATTTCCCTCTGCTCTCAAGCTGGGAATGTCAACTGGATATTAGTTATCATGCTGGTAGATTACAGGAAATCCTAGCAGACACTTACCACACCGTGCTGTCAGGGAGGTATCCTGTTAATTGAATTTGCTGGGCAGATAGTCTTCCCTTATGTCAGTCAAAGATCCCATTAATAGAGCGGGGGAAATAGCTTTTCAGTGAAACTACAGGTCTATTCTGTGCTTTTCCTCTTATTGCTATTAGAGTGTGTGTGATGGTGTTGGATGAGTCTTTGGGATTCTCACCAGTGCTCTATTTCTGCAGTCCCCAGTGTAGCTCCGAAGAGGGTTAGGGCGAGAAGTGTGTCTGCAGCACAAATTGAAGTGATCTGGGAAGCACTGCCTGCCGTCCCTGAAAGAGTGCTTGGATACGAGGTACGTTAAAACTGAGGAGATAATCATTCTCTTCTTTCTTTCATTTCTCCATTTTTTTTTTTTTATAACATGATAATTGAGCTTCTCCCTGTGGCTGGGTTATCCGCTCATAACCTTCCTTTCATTGTTATTTTGAGTAGTTTTCTTTAAACTTCTAATATTCGTCCATATCTTCTCAAGTATCTATGCAGAAATTGTATTTTAAGCGCTATAATATCATGAAATGACCTTAATACTCTGCAGCAAACCCACAAGAGGAAAAAAAATCCCTCATCCTTTCAAGAACGCAAAGAGGGCTTTGCTGTCTCCCCCCCCCCCCCCCGGTGCTCTTTCAATATCTGTCACCTCTGGCCCTGGGCACAAAGCTCTCCAGTTGCCATAGCGCTGTCTCCGTTGTCCTTTCAGTGCAGGGCTCGTTTCTCCAAACGGCGTTCTCAAGTGGATTTAAGCTGCTGAATCTCAATAGGCCACCAACAGTAGATGTCCAGAGCCTGTCATTAGACGTCGGTGGGACTGCGAATCCATTCCAGTCAGAGTCTAATGTAATCACTGATTACTTGTAGAAAGATTGCATGACTGTTAACTTTACTCATCACACACAGCGTTAATTGATAACAAATTAAAAATACAGTCATTTATGGGAGATGGAAAAGCAGAGGAGTATCCTCGAGGGTAGACTTCACATTCGAATTTAATTATTAGAATTATACAGACTTAATTCTTGTGTCACTGAATACCACACACATGAATATTGACAATGACCCAAAGCGAGTGGTGAATTAGTGCGTTTGCGTTATCGAATATGACTTCACCTGCGCCCTTAATTGGATGCTAACAGCCCGTAGGAAAGCAAACTCTGCATCTTGTTTTACAGAGCGGCACACGATCCGTCTTCACTGCAGAAAGTGAGGATTTGTTCGTCCCGATAAAGCATTTCGAAAATATTTATCCACACTCGTCTCGCTTTCCTCAGACAAAATTAAGAGCTGAGCTGGTTTTATTGAACAAAATGAGCGAGAGTCATGAATTTGTTCTTCCTGGGTCACTTTGCCTATGACCCACTAATGTCTTGTTTATATAACCGGAGTGGCTGAGAGGATGTGCTTCAGTAATTGAGACTCCACTTGTGAAACATTTATTATGCATCGTCGCTCCTTCCCTCTCCTTCTGTTATACAAACAGCATTTCAGATTTCGTGATGAAATATGAATTTCAATAATGCAGTGAAATGCACCCCCAGATTCAGGCTGTTTGTGTTCATGACCTCTTCCATCGTCTTCTTTTGTATTTTGTTCTCGCCAACAGGTTGTGTACTGGGAAGACGACACCAAGCCTGACACTGTTGGCAAAGTGCGCATTTCTGTAAACTACACGCTGGTTAACATCACAGGGCTGAAAGCGAACACAGTGTACTACCTCTCTGTGGCTGCTTTCAATACAGCTGGCCCCGGGCCGCAGTCGGCACCCATCAACACCACCACAAAGAAACCACGTGAGTGCGTCCCCCGGGGGCATGGAAATCATTTCTAAACGGCCCTCGTTCATGAACCATGACAGCCCCGCTCAGGTGGCGTCATGCTGTCCTCAACATGACATGCATAGCTTTTCTCCAGATTTGTCGGCCGCGCTCATAAAATCTAATCTGACAAGAGAGCCTTCTGTTTACCTTGGAAGAAAGGAAGGATGGGGAAAAAATGCATATAAATTAGGATTGAGTGGAATGCAGCAGCAGCGACAATTTAGATATTTAAAACGTGATTCAGAAATGATGGGATTTCAGTGGATATGAGTTAGAAGACATAACCGTAGGATCACCCTGTTTCAAGACAGCAAGCGCATTAGGGTTCAGCTTCTTCTGACTGGGTCAGGTATCTCTGCTTCTTTTCCTGTGACCAGGAGTTTTACTGTCATACTGACCGTATGATGAAAAAACCACATGCAAACAGACAAAGACCAAGAAAATAAAAAGAGAATTTTATTTGATGCCCTCACTTTGATGCAATCATAGAGAGATGACAGGATTTGAAC